>NC_041387.1:401966054-402226538 GCF_002162155.2 Triticum dicoccoides
AAGAAGAAGAAGAGCAAGAAGAAGAAGAAGAAGAAGAAGAAGAAGAAGAAGAAGAAGAAGAAGAAGAAGAAGAAGAAGAAGAAGAAGAAGAAGAAGAAGAAGAAGAAGAAGAAGAAGAAGAAGAAGAAGAAGAAGAAGAAGAAGAAGAAGAAGAAGAAGAAGAAGAAGAAGAAGAAGAAGAAGAAGAAGAAGAAGAAGAAGAAGAAGAAGAAGAAGAAGAAGAAGAAGAAGAAGAAGAAGAAGAAGAAGAAGAGCAAGAAGAAGAAGAAGAAGAAGTAGAAGAAGAAGACGAAGACGAAGAAGAAGAAGAAGAAGAAGAAGAAGAAGAAGAAGAGCAAGGAATATGATTTTGACGACAAGAAGAAGAAAAATCCTCAAAGTTCTTCAAAGTCTTCATCAAAGTCTTCATCTCACAAGAAGAGCTCATCCAGCAAGGCTCGTGCATTTGTTGGCAAGGAAATGGATTCATAGGAGGAGTATGCTTCTGAGGAGGCGGAGGTGGTGTCTGAGGAGGAGTCTGATTCAGGCGTGGCAAGCCTGGCTCTAGCTTCAGCATTCGTCACCAAGTCCATCTTCAACACTGAAGACAATGGTCACGTCATCGACACTGAAGCCGATGATGAGGACGACTCTGCTCTAACCAACTGCTTCATGCCATGAGGTGCCAAGCGGAAGGTCTCCGGCGGGAAATCAAAGGCTTCAGGTGCTAATGCTGGGGACCTAAAACATCTTGTGGGACGCAAGATAAAGTGCCTAAATGGTCTTTCTATGTATTTCATCCCAGGGTTTCTTGACAAACATCCTATCTACCCTAATAAGGATCTGAACTTTGATAGTATGCTTGTTCGTCAAATGTTTATGCTTCACACTTCTCTTTGTGAAGCCTATCCCCCTAACTGCACTATAGGGTATGGCTCCGAAGACTACTGAATGGATTATGGACAGTGGATGCACTGACCACATGACTGGTGATCGAAGTCTTCTTATGGATTCAACCCTACGTTCGTCTGATAAGAGTCACATCACATTTGCTCACACTGGTAAAAGCAAGGTATTGGGCCTAGGTAGAGTTGCAATCTCAAAGGATCAGCACATGGATAAAGTGATGCTTGTTGAATCCCTTGGCTTCAACTTAATGTCTGTCTCAATGCTTTGTGATCTGAACATGATTGTGATATTTGGAAAATATTGTTGCCTTATGCTTATGGAATCTTACAAATCTCTAGTCTTCGAATGGTATCGAAGAGACGATTTGTATATGGTAGATTTCTCTACAGGTCCACAACTTGTCATACGTCTTCTAACAAAAGCTTCAGAGTGTTGGCTCTGGCATCAGAGGCTAGGGCATGCAGGCATGAGGAACTTGCACACTCTCGTGAAGAAGAAGCATATCATTGGCATCAAGGGCATCAATTTCAAGAAGGATCATATATGTGGTGCTTGTGAAGCCGGGAAGATGACAAGGGCCAAGCATCCCTCAAAGACAATCATGACTACGACACGACCCTTCGAGCTACTTCACATGGACTTAGTTGGCCCTACTCATTACTCTACTCTTACTACCACTTCATGTCTCTATGGATTTGATATTGTTGATGATTACTCAAGATACACATGGGTGGACATAATTGTCTACAAGATTGAAGTGCAGGATGTCTTCAGATGGTTCACCAATCGTGCCATGACCAACTATGGGAATAAGATCAAGCACATCAGAAGTGACAACGACTCAAAATTCAGGAACACCGGCCTCGACACTTATCTTGGTACATTGGGCATCACACATGAGTTCTCTGCTCCATACACACCTCAGCAGAATGGCATCGTGGAGCGCAAGAACAGAACCCTCATTGAGATGGCACGTACGCTGCTTGTTGAGTACAAGACTCCAAGAAAGTTCTGGCCTGAAGCCATTGACACTGCTTGCCACATCATTAATAGAGTTTATCTTCATAAGTTCCTAAAGAAGACATCCTATGATCTCTTGACTGGTAAGAAGCCAAATGTTAGCTACTTCAGAGTTTTTGGTGCTGGGTGCTGGATCAAGGATCCACATCACACTTCAAAATTTGCACCAAAAGCACATGAAGGTTTTATGCTTGGATACGGAAAGGATTCGCACTCCTACAAAGTCTTCAACCTCTTTCACTATAAAGTGGTTGAAACTATGGATGTGCGGTTCGATGAGACTAATGGCTCGCAAAGAGAGCACCTGCCAAATGTGCTAGATGAAGCTTCACCAAGTGAATCTATCAAGCTAATGGGTACTGGAGAAATCATACCTACAGAGGAACAGGCTAAAGAGGAAATTATCATTTCTGCACCTAACCAGCACGAAGACAATGCTCAGCCTGAAGCCAATGCCCAAGATGAAGACAATGATCATGAAGGGCAAAACCTTCATCCAGTACATCCTCGAGTTGCAAATGAAGTCCAGATTGAGAAGATAATTGATAGTATCAATGCACCTAGTCCACTCACTCGTTCGAGAGCAACACAGCTAGCAAACTTCTATGGGCACTTTGCATTTGTCTCTATATCTGAACCCAAGAAAGTTGATGAAGCCTTCATGGAACCTGAATGGATTCAAGCTATTCAAGAAGAGCTTCAATAGTTTGAGCTGAAAAATGTATGGGAGCTTGTGAAGCATCCTGATCCTCGCAAGCACAATATTATCGGCACCAAATGGATCTATCGCAACAAACAAGATGAGCATGGTCAAGTTGTCAGAAACAAGGCTCGTCTCGTTGCTCAAGGTTACACACAAGTGGAAGGAATTGACTTCGATGAAACTTTTGCTCCTGTGGCTAGGCTTGAAGCCATTTGCATACTGTTAGCCTATGCAAATCACAACTACATTCTTTTGTATCAAATGGATGTAAAGAGTGCCTTCCTCACCGACAAAATTAAAGAAGAAGTGTATGTTGCACAACCACCTGGTTTTGAAGACCCAAAGCATCCTAACATGGTGTATAAGCTCAACAAGGCACTGTATGGCCTCAAACAAGCACCTCGCACTTGGAATGACACACTCAAAGACTTCCTGAAGAGCAAAGGCTTCAAACTTGGTTCTCTAGATCCCACTCTCTTCACCAAGACATACGATGGTGAACTTATTGTATGCCAAATCTATGTGAATGACATTATCTTCGGCTGCACTGACAAGAGATAAAGTGATGAGTTTGGGCATATGATGCAAGAGCAATATCAGATGTCCATGATGGGTGAGCTGAAGTTCTTCCTTGGTCTTCAAACCCGTCAGCAGAGAAATGGCATCTTCATACAAGAGAAGTATCTCAATGATTGCCTGAAGAAGTTTGGAATGCAAGACTGCAAAGGGTACACGACGCCAATGCCAACCAAAGGCCAATTGGGCCCCGATCGATGACAATGGTAAAGATTTCGTTCAAAAGGTATACCGCTCCATGATTGGTTCTTTACTGTACTTATGTGCATCTAGGCCTGATATAATGCTTAGCATTTGCATGTGTGCCCGATTCCAAGTGGCACCAAAGGAACTGCATCACCTAGCAGTGAAGCGAATTCTTCGAGATTTGGCTCACACCCCAACACTTGGATTATGGTATCCAAAGGGCTTAGAGTTTGATCTAGTTGGATTCTCAAATGCTGATTATGTTGGTGACAAGGTTGATCGCAAGTCCACATCAGGCACATGTCACTTTATTGGATGATGTCTTGTCTGTTGGTCTTCAAAGAAGTAGAAATGTGTATCACTCTCCACTGCTGAATCTAAATACATTGCTGCTGGATCTTGCCGCACTCAACTTCTCTGGATGAAGTGAACTCTCAAGGACTATGGCATCAACATGAAGCATGTGCCACTCTAGTGCGACAATGAGAGCGCCATCAAGATTGCTCACAATCCAGTTCAGCGCTCGAAGACAAAGCACATTCAAATCCGTCATCATTTTCTCAGGGATCATGTGTTGAAGGAAGACATTGATATCATTCACGTCAACACTGAAGCTCAATTGGACAATATCCTCACAAAGCCCTTGGATGTGAAAAGGTTTTGCAGGCTACAGTGTGAGCTAAATATCTTAGAATCCTCAAATGTACGGTGAATGGACACACATCCTAACGCTTATGCATATTGACGACTTAGATGTGCAACACACGAAGTAACGTATATCTTCAATTCATCAAGACTTACCCTCTGAGTGTGAATACATTAATGTGGAATTTGACTTCAGAGGGCCACGATAATTGTGCGCCGTGTCTGGGTCTAATACTTCCTATACGGTGGGTAACGCCACCACCAAACTTTTTCAAAGATTTTCATTTGGCGTCATGATTGCATTATATTCATATATTGTTTGTCTTTCTCGAAAATTTAACTTCAGAGTTTATATTCACAATGTTGTCCTGTTCTCTTCTGATATATCAATATATGTGTGTCCTGTCCTCTACAACATTCACTTATAGCTATGTCTTCAAACTTGCCATTTTCTGAACTAAGTGAATGTGATCGGACCCTAACCCATTTTGTGCTGCTTCCTTAAATTATTTCTGTCTATTCATATGCATTATGTTGACACGTTTCGAATGTCTTCGTTGTGTCCTTGTCAGCTGAAGATACAAAGGCACACATTTAAAACTATTTTTAATGCCTTATGTCTTTTGCCTGAAAACCGGAGAAGCCGGAACGACCACCCGACAAACCAGGCGCGCGTGGAAACATGGCTCAACTCTCAATAAGTTGCATGCACGCCATGTGTCCACCAGATGTGAAATGCCAGGCACACCTTTGTAATTGCGCTGCGCAGCCCTTCACCTTATAAATACTCACCCATGCGGTCATTATCTCCTCTTCCACCTTGCCATCTTGCTCAAACCCTAGCGCCACCGCTAGCTCGAGTCGACGCCGGACACAAAGCGCTGAGCTGTCGTGACCTCTTCGACACCGTCTTAACGCCGGCTGCAGACCTCGTCTTCTCCTCCGCTGCCATAGATGTCTTCCACCGCCAAGTTGGGGCGCGGGAGATTGGACTGCTCGGCATCCGTTCTGCCTCGTCTAGCAGTTCTTCGTGCGGTAAATAAAGTCACTTTTTACCGCTTTTCCAATTTGTTGAATCCATCCACTTCACCCAAAAGTGGTTTCTAAACTTCCAAATCTGGATCTTTCTATTCTACATCTCATAACTTGCAAGTATATTCACTTATGCCTCACAACTAGTTAGATTCCTCACTTTTACCTATTCATGGATTCGTACAAATCTGGAAGCAACTCACTTCAAATAAGTGAATGTCATCGCACTATGAGGTCAATGTCTTCAGACTTATTTATCTTCAAAATCTTCTAAAAATGCATATGACCTCTTCCCTTTCCCTCGCATCTCTAATGCTGTGACAGGTACATGTCCGTGGGAGAATCCCTTGGTTCTCATAGTCTGCATTCATTTGCAGAAAACTTACAACATCACATTGAATCTCCTGAAGCTAGTTCTTGTCTAACCAGTCGTCAGAAGCCATTCACTGTATTGAAGCCTTTCAGTCTGAATATAATGGCAACTAAAAAATCTACAAGGAAAGGTAGCAGGCAACACCGTGGGAATACTGCTTCGGATCTGCCTCCAGATCTCTATGAACTATACAAGCCTGATCCTGAAGAAAACTACAATCAGCACAAGTCCAGAATCCAATGGATCAGAAGATATTGGGCAGAGGAATGGTTCAAGTATCATTTCATAACTCCTGAGTATGCAGAAAAAAATTCTATGAAGCACCCATGGGGCGACATTCTCTACAGAAAATTACAACCTCAGACGAAGCCTGAAGCCATTGCTCAAGGCTTCTATCCTTGCATGGTCCGAGGACCTCAGCCTAACAATGCCGACCCATCATCTCTTCGAGGTGTCGTGATGATGATCTATTCAAGCGCAACTATCAGTTTGCAAAGGAGTCTGCTGCAAAGAACAAAAAGGCATTCAGACTCAACTTCAACCCTGGTCCATCTACTCCAAGGCCCGATGGCGCTCGTGAAGCAAATCCAAATGTCATCAGCCCCTTCAATGGCTTCGATGGGCTTCTCTCCCATGTTGTAGCTCAAAGGGCCATAGTTGATCAATCTGCTGATGATGTAGACTCTGAGGATGCTCCTATGCCCCCGAAGCAGAAGAAGAAGTCAAAAGCTTCAAAGCCCTCTGCTGCTCCAAAAGCTTCTATTGTGAAGCCATCGAAAACTGCACCTCCTGAATCCAGTGTGCAGTCTGAAGATCTTTCTCACGTCTCCAAGAAGACCAAGAAGCCCAAGAAGATCTCTAGGCATGACCTTACTCCTGCTGCCATTCTGCACAATGAGGACAACACTATTGATCTGTCAAGCGATGAAGATCTCGCAGATGATGCTTTGGAAATGTTGATCAAGAGCAAACAAGAGGCCGAGATCTTCCAAGATCTGCCTATATTTGATGCTGACATACTCAATAACTTCATTGATGAATGGTTTGAGGATCAAAGCATCAACATTGATGATCTGCAGCTGCCCGTGGACATCAGCGTCACATTTCAAGGAGCCATTGCCAACGAACTTGCCATAGCTCAGAAAATAGTTGAGCTGAAAAACAAGATTGACTATGAGAAGGCAGAGTTCAAGAAGCACATGGACAAACTGAGTGTTGCTAATGTGCAAAACTTCAAGCAAATGATGAATGACCTCAAAGCCCAGATCAACAAGAAGCGTGAAGAAGCCAAAGGCTCACGTGAGTGCATGAAGTATTATGCGCAGAAGTGTGTGCAAGCACACAATGAGGCTGAGAAGAGAAAGGCACTTGGGCGTCCTGGCATTGACCCCAAGATGGCTGCCAAGAAGAAGAAGGAGGCCACTGAAGCTGAACCAAAATCTTCAAGGCAGGAACGACCTAGCATAGTCTTCCCTCCCAGCATGTATGGCTCGAAGCCAAAGGTCCCATCAGCTGCTTTAGAGATTAAGAAGACAAGGCAAGCTGAGGCTGAAGCCGGGAAGAGAAAGCTTCATGACGCCTCTGACGCTGCTCCCTCTAAGAAGAAGTTGAAGACAAAGGCTTCAAAGTCTTCAAGAAAAGATCGTGCTACTACCCAAGAGCCACTGAATGTTGAACCAATTTCTGTTGCTCTACCTGCCTCCACCAACCGTGAGCGCCGTCTTGTGATCCATGAGCCTGCTTCCATAGAGGCTCCAGAAACTGAAGAGATTCCAGCTGCTGACTCTAACACAGCTGAAGACATTGGTCATGAGGACCGTGTTGAAGATGATGAAGTCCTTCATCAGCTTGAACCCAATCCGGTATCATCGCCTGCTCCCACGAGCAGTGAACTGATAAGCATTGGCAGTCCCACGACGCCAACTGCTCAAGATGAATTTTGGGAAGAGCAACACCTAAACACCCCCTTGCATGAAGTTATTCCCCGTACTCCACCAGCTCAAGTCACCACTCCGGTGCTTGATGATGATTACATGGAACAGACCACTCCCTCACCAAAGGTGTCGCCCGCATTTCCCAGGCTTCGCAAAGGCCTTAGGCCACAGGTCTCCATGTCGAGCATTCTAGAAGAGGCTGTGCAACAAACCAGCTCAGTAGCACGTCAAGTGTTCCCTGAAGCCATCCCTTCTACGTCTGCTCATGAGTCTGAAGCCAAAGTTGCTGAAGACATTCCAGCTGCATCAACCAATGAAGAGAAAGAAGAAGAAAGAGCCTGCCAGTGATCCAGTAGTGTAAGAAGAGAATGTGATAGTGCTAGACCCTCCAGTCGTTGAAGCTATGGAGGTTGAAATCAATGAGGCTACCACCACCATTACCACTGAAGCCAATGATGCAGTCATGGCTGAGGAAATGTGGAGCCCGAAGTCAATGCTACCACTAAAGATATTATGGAGCCAATCACTTCTAATGTAGCTGTTCCTCCACCAGTGCCGCACACTATGGAACGTGCTTACAATCTTGGTGCATTGGTGACTGTCAAATGGCCCATTATGGTACCACCCACTGCTCCAAGCCCTGAATATGATTATCATGTGGAGCAAAGGCCTCAAACTCAGAAGCCGAAGCCAAGATTGCCAAGGCTTCCCAGTGCTGCAACAACCCAAGGATCCTTCAGTGTGCTCAGCTTCAGAGAGTACGACACATTCTTCGACAGCGCAAAAAACCCCTACAAGAAGCCCAAGATCTCCTCTGACAGATTTTGGAGCCATCAGCAATGAAGCTACTACTCATGCATTCTATACAACCAAGACCAATTTTTTCCTCATAAGCGTCTGGATTGTGATGCCATTGCTGGGCTGCCATTCCTTGAAGAGGCTCTTGACTGCTTCAGAGATGTTGGGATGCTCCCATTTGTAACTGATAAGGAGCATTGGAATGAAGAGCTTCTGCTGCAGTTTTATGCCACACTTCACATCCGAGGCTACAACAGGGATCCGAAGACTTGGATCCTTGAGTGGATGACTGGTGACGTCCATCATGAAGCCAAATCTTAGGACATCATTGAGCTTACTTTCCTGCCCACTCCTGGTGAGTTTTTTGAACCAGGTTGTCAGCTTCATCAGAATGAATTGCAAAGCATATTTCAGAAGCCAGAGCCCAATATGAGCCAAATGCTGAGCATGATGAAGCCTTTGCCCCATGACGCGGAATACCCCAAGGAGTTCTTTGTCAAGGACCTAGAGTACTTGCCCCGCATAGTCTATCACATTCTTAGGCGTACTTTGTGGCCTGTCAAAGGCAACTCTCCTGATGCCAAACTCGAAGGCGCCATGAAGACATTAGTCTTCTATATCATTAATGGCATCAGGTTCAATACACAAGATTTCTTCATATGTCAACTTGCTGCTTCTGGAATTGATCTCTTTGGTCTGAAGTTCTATGCACCATGGGTCATGCGTCTAATCAAGCTTCATTCAACAATCAACTATCAACCATCAGCACGCAATCATGTTGTATTTTTGCCTGATGTTGATATGTACTTTGAAGCCATCTACCTTGAGCCTGCTAAGAAGCCACTCCACTTGCACAATGCTGAACACCAAAGCTTCACTCAGCCAATTGAAGGCATTCATATGCCAAATTCTGCTACTCCTACTTATCCTCTAGCTGGCAACTTGCGTCTGCCGCTTCATGCCAACACTAAAGCCACGATCAAAGGCCTCAGAAACGTCCTCGTGTCCTCAACGACCAAGAGTTTCTTGTATCACTTCATCAGAAGCAGGATAGGCATCATGACTGGCTAAAGCGCCAAATGCATAGCCTTCTGGTAGATGTCAATCGCATTCGCAATCTTGCAACCAAGAATTCATTCGTTGCGCATGAAGCCTGTCGGCGGTCCTAGAAGAGCCTCACACTGCTCTGCTCTGAAGATGATCTTCACGAAGATGGCTTCACAGAGAATTTCAAGTTTGACTCCAAGCCACCACAACCTGCAAGTTGGCGTCCAACACCTTCCATTGAAGATTTTGAGTATTCATCTTTGGCTACAACTGTTGTTGCGAGAGTTGTCGATGAAGAAGAAGACGCCACTTCACCAGCTATGGCTTCACTGCACCATGACTCTGCATCAGGCCCGTCTGCACCGCCCAACACCAACATTGACCCTGCTGCTCCAACATCTTCTCCAACTAGGAACGAGTAGATCCTCTATGTCTTCAAGCCTTTTTGGTCCTTACTGACAAAAGGCGGAGAAGCATATGAGGTTGATAGTCTTCAAGATGGTCCATATGGGTGGTTGCCTAAATTTTTGCTAGGTTCTTACAACTCTCGTTCTGAAACTATTTGGCTCTTGAGCTGTAACACTTAAACTTGATGGTCATCAGCTACTTTTGCTACTATTTTGTGATGCGATGATAAATTTCCCATGAAGTCATTCTGCAGACGCTCATTTCACATTATGCATTTGATTATCTTTGCTATTCTTATGTATGCATGATGAATTGTCTTCATGCGTTGAGGAGGATCTCCACAAAGTAAAACCTACCATGTGCATTTGCATTCAAAAGGAAACTACTTATATGCACATCTTTAGGGGGAGCCTTTTCAACTTATGAAGACAATGTTTATGATCCTCAGCGTTCACATACTTTTATCCCCATTGAAAACTTCAACCACTTTGTCTTCAATCACCAAAAAGAGGGAGATTGTAAGTGCATCTAGTGCCGCCCCTAGTTGGTTTTGGAGTATTGACGGCAAACTTGGTTGAGGGACTAATGTGTTTGTTAGAATTGCAGGATAACACAAGTGGTAGTCCCTGATTGATTCGGTTTACCTACCAAAGATGAGCCCTAAAAATGTATGAAGACATTGAAGACAATGGTGGTTCGTGAAGATATTCACTCGAAGATAATGACCTGTGAAGACATTCACTTGAAGACTATGGAGTGCGAAGACATAGCTATTTCGCAGTTTCCTTTTCTTCTTTATTGAGTCATAGGAACCACCGTACTGTTAAGTGGGCTCCAAGTGAACAAAGTCAGATGACTGATGTGATGCTCAACCAAAATCCTATGTCTTTGAGCGAAGACAATGAGAGCAAATCTTGTCTAGAGTTGGATGAGTCAGCTTTTTTTGTAGCCCAAGCCAAGCTATTGCATGTGTTTGAAATCCTACCGTTGGACACGTGTTGGTTCCTTAATGACCCAGGGTAATTTCGGACATATCATGTCGGGTTGCCTCTTGGCTATAAATAGCCCACCCCCTACACCATAAATTGGTGGCTGCTCAGAGTTAGTGCACTGCTTTTGATGTTTGAGAGCAACCCACCTCCAAAGCCTTTGAAAGAGAGATCCTTGCGAGGACAAAGCCCAAAACACCCAGAGCCAACGAGTGTTAGGCATCACTGAAGTCTTTCTGTCTGCGTGATCTGAAGACTTGTTACACTTGAGAATTGTGAATCCTTCAGCCGGTTAGGCGTCGCGTTCTAAGCATCCAAGAGCCATTGTGGATCGCCAGTGAACAAAGTCTGTGGAGGTTTGGAAGTCTACCTTGAAGACTTGCCAGAGTGATTGGGCGAGGACTGGGCATCCTTAGCTCAAAGGGAATAAGGTGAAGACGCAGTATTCTGAGTTCAATCTCAGCCTCCCTAACCAGATGTACAGTTGTCACAGCAACTGGAACTGGTCTACCAAATCCTTGTCTTCACCAAGCAACTGGTTCTATCCCCTACTTCCTTTACTTTTCAGTTCATTGCTTGCTTTTCTGATATGATTGTCTTCACTGTGTGAAGACTATTACCTGTTTTGCTTCATACTTTCTTCCATTCTGATCCATACTACCTAGCTGTTGATAGTCTTCGTACTTCCACAATATTGCTTACTTGACTATGGCTTGTCTAGTGTAGTCTATCTTCTGCTGCCTATCAATAGGTTCATTTCATCTATTTGTCTTCAAAGACCTCGTGTTTTGAAGACTTTCATAAAGTCGCCTATTCACCCCCCTCTAGTCGATAACTAGCACTTTCAGAAGCCCACGATAAGAAGCACGCGATAAGAACCCGGAATAGACTAGTCCTAATCCTACTAGGAATCTACATGTAAACCAACCCCTTAAACTTATATAAGGAGGGGCAGGGCACCCCAAGATGGACAAGTCAAGATAGACAGAGAAATTTTAGATAACATGAAAGTAGAAGCTCTCGAGATAGAGGTAGCGAAAGAGCACCCTTGTAACCGTGAGAATCATCATCATCAATACAGTCAAGCAGGATGTAGGCTTTTACCTCCAGCATGAGGGGCCGAACCTGGGTAAAAACTCGTGTCTCTCGATTCCGACCAACCTCGTTCAAGCTACTACCTAGTGGCGATGGCCTCACCACTAAGTCCTTTCATGAGGACATTTGCCGTGACAAAACCATGACACATATAAAGTATCCAAGATTGATAATGTAATAGCATGGAACAATAAAAACTTATAGATATGTTGCAGACGTATCAAGCTATCGCGTGTCTTGGAAATCCAACTGTTGGACACGTGTCGTTTGGCCACTGACCCAGGGTCAGTTCGGTCATATCATGTCGGGTTTCCCCTAGCTATAAGTAGCCACCCCCGTCCACCATATATTGGTGGCTGCTCTGTTTTGTCGTTGAGAGCAACCCACCTCCGAAGCCTTTGAGAGAGATTCCTTGCGAGGATAAACCCAAAACACCCAGAGGCCAAAGTGATTGAGCATCACTGAAGACATTCTGTTCTGTGTGAACTGAAGACTTGTTACACTTGAAGACTGTGATCTTCCAGCCGCTAGGCTCTGCATTCTGAGCATCCAAGAGTCATTTTGCATTGCCGGTGAACGAAGTCTATGAAGGTTTGGAAGTCTACCTTGAAGACTTACTTGAGTGATTGGGAGAGGTCCATAGTGACCTTACCTCAAGGGGAATAAGGTGAAGACTAGGTATTCTGAGTTCAGTCTTAGCCATCTTAACTAGACGTGCAGTTGTCACATCAACTAGAACTGGTCAAACAAATCACTTGTCTTCTCCAATCAACTGGTTCTATCGCTTCACTCCTTTACTTACCATTTAGTTTCATGAAGCTGTTGATTATCCATTCTCTTTGAAGACATTGTGTGAAGTCAATCCCCTGATTACATCTTTTGTCTTCACATAAACTATTTGCTACCTAGTTTTCTGCTTACATTCACTTCTCTCTTCACTGTGTTAATATGCCAGCATGCCTAGTGTAGTTTATCTTCCAATGTATCCTATTTAGTTACTGTTTTGCTTTCGTGTCTTCGAAGACATTCATAAAAATCACCTATTGGCACGTGGCCGGGAAACTATCTTGACGTGATCCTCCCCCGCAACACCGCCAGAAATTCCTTTTCATGTCTGCTACAACTACATCGGTATTTCCCCAAAGAGGAAGGGATGATGCAGTATAGCGACGGTAGGTATTTCCCTCAGTGATGAGACCAAGGTTATCGAACCAGTAGGAGAATGATATGTCTCCGTCGTATCTATAATTTTTTATTGTTCCATGCCAATATTATACAACTTTCATATACTTTTGGCAACTTTTTATACTATTTTTGGGACTAACATATTGATCTAGTGCCCAGTGCCAGTTCCTGTTTGTTGCATGTTTTTGGTTTCGCAGAAAATCCATATCAAACGGAGTCCAAACAAGATAAAAACGGACGGAGAATATTTTTGGAATATTTATGATTTTCGGGAAGAAGAATCAACGCGAGACCATGCTCGAGGAGCCCACGAGGCAGGGTGCTGCTCTACTTTTGCCACAAGAAAGCTAATTTTCGGAAAAAAAATTGTGTTGAACGTTTCAATCCAATCGGAGTTATGGATCTCCTGATATATAAGAAACGGTGAAAGGGCAGAATCAGAGCGCAGAAACAGAGAGAGACAGAGAGACATATCCAATCTCGGAGGGGCTCTCGCCCCTCCCACGCCATGGAGACCATGGACCATAGGGGAAACCCTTCTCCCATAGGTCAAGGAAGAATAAGAAGGAGGGGGGCTCTCTCCCCCTCGCTTCCGGTGGCGCCTAAACACCGCCGGGGCCATCATCATCTCCGCGATCTACACCAACAACTTCACCACCCTCATCACCAACTCTTCCCTCCTCTATGCAGTGGTGTAACCCCTCTTTTACCTGCTGTAATCTATACTTAAACATGGTGCTCAATGCTATATATTATTTCCCAATGATGTATGGCTATCCTATAATGTTTGGGTAGATCCGTTTTGTTCTATGGGTTAATTGATGATCGTGATTGGTTTGAGTTGCATGTTTTATTATTGGTGTTGTCCTATGGTGCTCTCTGTGTCGCGCAAGCTTGAGGGATCCCCGCTGTAGGGTTTGCAATATGTTCATGGTTTGCTTATTGTCTGTGTTGCATGAGTGACGCAAACACAAACATGGATAGGTGGGTCATGGCATATGGGAATAAAGAGGACTTGATACTTTAATGCTATGGTTGGGTTTTACCTTAATGATCTTTAGTAGGTGCAGATGCTTGCTAGAGTTCCAATCATAAGTGCATATGATCCAAGAAGAGAAAGTATGTTACCTTATGCCTCTCCCTCAAATAAAATTGCAATAGTGATTACCGGTCTAGTTATCGATTGCCTAGGGACAAATAACTTTCTCGTGACAAAAAGCTCTCTACTAAAACTAACTTTATTGCTTCTTTATCTAAACAGCCCCTACTTTTTATTTACGTGCTCTTTATTATCTTGCAAACCTATCCTATCACACCTACAAAGTACTTCTAGTTTCATACTTGTTCTAGGTAAAGCGAACGTTAAGCGTGTGTAGAGTTGTATCGGTGGTCGATAGAACTTGAGGGAATATTTGTTCTACCTTTAGCTCCTTGTTGGGTTCGACACTCTTACTTATCGAAAGATGCTACAGTTGATACCCTATACTTGTGGGTTATCAGAGAACCTCCTCACACCATGTAAACAACACCTGCACATAAATAACAAATATACTCGCAACCCAACGTGTTAAAGGGGTTGTCAATCCCTTTCGGGTACGACACCTCAAGATAGGCAAATAACATGAGGTAAAAGTGGTAGATATGATAAATAGATCGCGGAACAAATAAATTGCAGCAAGGTATTTTTGTATTTTTGGTTTAATAGATCTGAAAATAAATGCAAAGGAAAATAGATCGCAAAGGCAAATATGATGAAAAGAGACCCGGGGGACGTAGGTTTCACTAGTGTCTTCTCTTGAGAAAAATAGCAAACGGTGGGAAACAATTACTGTTGGGCAATTGATAGAACTTCAAATAATCATGACGATATCCAGGCAATGATCATTATATAGGCATCACGTCCAAGATTAGAAGACCGACTCCTGCCTGCATCTACTACTATTACTCCACACATCGACCGCTATCCAACATGCATCTAGTGTATTAAGTTCGTGGAGAAACGAAGTAATGCAATAAGAACAATGACATGATGTAGACAAGATCTATTTATGTAGAAATAGACCCCATCTTGTTATCCTTAATGGCAATGATACATACGTGTCGTTTCCCCTTCTGTCACTGGGATCAAGCACCATAAGATCGAACTCATCAGAAAGCACCTCTTCCCATTGCAAGATAAATAGATCAAGTTGGCCAAACAAATAAAATATCGGATAAGAAATACGAGGCTATAAGCAATCATGCATATAAGAGATCAAAGAAGACTCAAATAACTTTCAGGGATAAAAACATAGATCTGATCATAAACTCAAAGTTCATCGGATCCCAACAAACACACCGCAAAAAGGCTTACATCATATGGATCTCCAAGAGACCATTGTATTGATAATCAAGAGAGAGAGAGGAAGCCATCTAGCTACTAACTACGGACCCGTAGGTCTACAAAGAACTACTCACGCATCATCGGAGAGGCACCAATGGAAGTGGTGAACCCCTCCGTGATGGTGTCTAGATTGGATCTGGTGGTTCTGGATTCTGCGGCGGCTGGAATTGATGTTTGTCGACTCCCCTAGGGTTTCTGGGGGCACCCGAGGTGGGAAAACCCACCAAGGCGCGCCCTAGTGGGTGCTGCTCCCCTCGAGGCACTGATAACCCACAAGTGTAGGGGATCGCAACAGCTTTCAAGGGTAGAGTATTCAACCCAAATTTATTGATTCGACACAAGGGGAGCCAAAGAATATTCTTAAGTATTAGCAGTTGAGTTGTCAATTCAACCACACCTGGATAACTTAGTATTGGCAGCAAAGTATTTAGTAGCAAAGTAGTATGATAGTAATGGTAACAGTGGCAAAAGTAAAGATAGCAGTTTTGTAGTAATTGTAACAGTAGCAACGAAAAAGTAAATAAGCGAAACACAATATGTGAAAAGCTCATAGGCATTGGATCAGTGATGGATAATTATGTCGGATGCGATTCATCATGTAATACCTATAACATAGGGTGACACAGAACTAGCTCCAATTCATCCATGTAATGTAGGCATGTATTCCGAATATAGTCATACGTGCTTATGGAAAAGAACTTGCATGACATATTTTGTCCTACCCTCTCGTGGCAGTGGGGTCCTAGTGGAAACTAAGGGATATTAAGGCCTCCTTTTAATAGAGAACCGGAACAAAGCATTAGCACATAGTGAATACATGAACTCCTCAAACTATGGTCATCACCGAGAAGTATCCCGATTATTGTGACTTCGGGGTTGTCGGATCATAACAAATAATAGGTGACTATAGACTTGCAAGATAGGATCAAGAACTCACATATATTCATGAAAACATAATAGGTTCAGATCTGAAATCATGGCACTCGGGCCCTAGTGACAACCATTAAGCATAGCAAAGTCATAGCAACATCAATCTCAGAACATAGTGGATACTAGGGATCAAACCCTAACAAAACTAACTTGATTACATGGTAAATATCATCCAACCCATCATCGTACAGCAAGCCTATGATGGAATTACTCATGCACGGCGGTGAGCATCATGAAATTGGTGATGGAGGATGGTTGATGATGATGACGGCGACGAATCCCCCTCTCCGGAGCCCCGAACGGACTCCAGATCAGCCCTACCGAGAGAGATTAGGGCTTGGCGGCGGCTCTATATCGTAAAACGCGATGAAACTTTCTCTCTAATTTTTTTCTCCGCAAAACGGAATATATAGAGTTGGAGTTGAGGTCGCTGGAGCATCAGGGGGCCCACGATACAGGGGGGCGCGCCCAGGAGGGAGGGCGCGCCCCCACCCTCGTGGACAGGGTGTGGGCCCCTGGCCTTGGTTCTTTCGCCAGTATTTTTTATATTTTCCAAAAGTTATCTTCGTGGATTTTCAGGTCATTCCGAGAACTTTTGTTTTCTGCACAATAAACAACACCATGGCAGTTCTGCTGAAAACAGCGTCAGTCCGGGTTAGTTTCATTCAAATCATGCAAATTAGAGTCCAAAACAAGGGCAAAAGTGTTTGGAAAAGTAGATACGTCGGAGACGTATCAACTCCCCCAAGCTTAAACATTTGCTTGTCGTCAAGCAATTCAGTTGATAAAGTGAAAGTGATAAAGAAAAACTTTTACAAACTCTATTTGCTCTTGTTGTTGTAAATATGTAAAGCCAGCATTCAAGTTTTCAGCAAAGATTATGAACTAACCATATTCACAATAACACTTAGGTCTCACATTTACTCATATCAATGGCATAATTAGCTAGCGAGCAATAATAATAAAACTCGGATGACAACACTTTCTCAAAACAATCATAATATGATATAACAAGATGGTATCTCGCTAACCCTTTCTCAGACCGCAAAACATAAATGCAGAGCACCTTTAAAGACCAAGGACTGACTAAACATTGTAATTCATGGAAAAAGAGATCCAGTCAAGTCATACCCAATATAAACTAATAATAATGAATGCAAATGACAGTGTGCTCTCCAGCGGGTGCTTTTTAATAAGAGGATGATGACTCAACATAAAAGTAAATAGATAGGCCCTTCGTAGAGGGAAGCAGGGATTTGTAGAGGTGCCAGAGCTCGATTTTAAAATAGAGATGAATCACATTTTGAGCGGCATACTTTCACTGTCAACACAACAACTATGAGATGACGATATCTTCCATACTACATGCATTATAGGCGGTTCCCAAATAGAATGGTAAAAGTTTTTACTCCCCCACCACCAACAAGCATCAATCCATGGCTTGCTCGAAACAACGAGTGCCTCCAACTAACAACAGCCCTAGGGGAGTTTTTTTTAATTATTTTGATTTTCTTTGATCTTTTTGGATCATGGGACTGGGCATCCCGGTTACCGGCCATTTTCTCGTGAATGAGGAGCGGAGTCCACTCCTCTTGAGAATAACCCATCTAGCATGGAAGATACAGACAACCCTAGTTGAAACATGAGCTGCTCGAGCATACAAAACATAATTTTATTTGAAGGTTTGGAGTTTGGCACATACAAATTTACTTGGAATGGCAGGTAGATACCGCATATAGGAAGGTATGGTGGACTCATATGGAACAACTTTGGGGTTTATGGAGTTTGGATGCACAAGAATTATTCCCGCTTAGTACAGGTGAAGGCTAGCAAAAGATTGGGAAGCGACCAACTGAGAGAGCGACAATAGTCATGAACATGCATTAAAATTAATTTACACCACATACAATCATGAGTAGGATATAATCCACCATGAACATAAATATCGTGAAGGCTATGTTGATTTGTTTCAACTACACGCGTGAACATGTGCCAAGTCGAGTCACTCAATTCATTCAAAGGAGGATACCATCCCATCATACCACATCACAATCATTTTAATAGCATGTTGGTACGCAAGGTAAACCATTATAACTCATAGCTAATTAAGCATGGCACAAGAAACTATAATCTCTAAATGTCATTGCAAACATGTTTTGTTCATAATAAGCTGAATCAGGAACGATGAACTCATCATATTTACAAAAACAAAAGAGGTCGAGTCCATACCAGCTTTTCTCATCTCAATCAGTCCATCATATATCGTCATTATTGCCTTTCACTTGCACGACCGAATGATGTGTATAATAATAATAGTGCACATGCATTGGACTAAGCTGGAATCTGCAAGCATTCAACTCAAGAGAGAAGACAAAGTAATATGGGCTCTAAGTTAAATGAACAATCATGCATATGAGAGCCACTAAACATTTTCAATAAGGTCTTCTACTCTCGACCCCCAAAGGAAAGAAAATAAAATAAAACTATTTACATGGGAAAGCTCCCAACAAGCAAGAAGAAGAATGAGAAATCTTTTTGGGTTTTCATTTTAATCTCTACTACAAGCATGGAAATTAAACTAACTATTTTTTTTGGTTTTTCTTAAGGTTTATCAAATACACAAGAAGAAAGCTAGAAAAAGAAAATTAAACTAGCATGGATAATACAATGAAAGAGTATGAGCACCGATGACTAGAATAGTGTGTGAACATGAATGTAAAGTCGGTAAGAAATACGTACTCCCCCAAGCTTAGGCTTTTGGCCTAAGTTAGTCTACTGCCAAGGACCGCGGCTACTCTCCCCGGTGTACTGAGGGGTGTAATCAAGATACCACTGGCTGGCCATCTCCTCCGGATCCCACTGGTAAGATGATGAACGATAAGGGTCTAGTGGAGGTTCCAGCTCAAGCTCTGGAGCGGATGCTTGGCCTCGATGAGCGTACACCGCTTCCGGCGTGACAAGATAATTAACTGCAGTCAAATCAAATAACAGTGGTGCAGGCAGGAGAATAGTCTCATTATGTTTCTTTTTAAATCTCAGGTTATACAGGAGCATCTTATCATCACTGTGAACAATAAACTCATGTGCTACCATGCTCCTGTAATCTAAAAGGTAAGGAGGCAAAATTGTCTCCTCTTTCTCATGGTGCGTAATAGGTATCTCAAAATGTTTAGCAAGACGTGCAGCATAGATACCTCCAAAGATGGGGCCTTTTGTACGGTTCAGGCTTAGGCTTTTGGCAATAACGGCACCCATACTAAAACTATTATCACCAAACAAGGCATGGAAAAGAATAATAATATCAGGTACACTGAAGTTTCCACTATTTCCATGACCAATTAAGCATCGACTAGCAAATAAGGCAAAGTAGCGTAGAACGGGAGAGTGTATGCTGGAGATTCTCGCATCGGAACCCTTCTTTGGATTCCCTACAATAATGGTGTTAACAAATGCATCCACATCTTTATGATGTGGTTCATCTAATTTTCCCTCAAAGGGTATTCCACATACCGTGCAAAAATTACGTAAAGACATTTCCTTGAATTCGTCATATAAATGAAATGATACCAAAGGAGGTGATTTCTTAGGATAGTAATAAAAGTTTTGCATGAAAGTATTGGTGAGTAAGAGATACTGATCGATCCGGTCATGGAGGAAATCGGTGAGGCTTGGCCTTTTCCTTCTCTTTAGCTTGTTTGTCCTGGGAGCCTTGGCTAGAAGAGCCCCTCAAAAATCTCCTTATCATTTTTTGAAAATTTCTGAAATTTTTAGTAACTTCAAAATACAAGTGAATAAAACTAAACAAGATTGGTAGCAACTACTCCTACAAGTGCCTAGAGCCTATATCATGCATTAGAATTACTTGCGACCTCATAAATTTGACATGCAAGCTCAAGAACAGGGTCACCTATGCAGCAAAAATTTGCAATGAATAAAGCACTAGAACAAAAACTAATTGGACCAATGGAGGGGTCACATACCAAGCAACAATCTCCCAAAGCAGTTTTGTGAATGGAACTTTGAGCAAGGAGATCGAAAATCGCAGCGAAATGAGCTAGAACTCGTGCTTGAGCTGGATGGGGATTTTTTTTGGAAGAAGATGGAGTGTGTGGGTGCAGGAATAAGTGGAGGGGGGCCACCATGGGCCCACGAGACAGGAGGAATGCCCTCCACCCTCGTGGCTAGGTGCTTGTCCCCCCCGCAGTGTTTTCAGTGCATAAAATCCTCAAATATTCCATAAAAAATCATACTAATTTTGCAGGGCATTTGGAGCACTTTTATTTTCGGGATATTTTTTTATTGCACGGATAATTCAGAAAATAGACAGATAATATTATTTTTGCTTTATATTCTAAATAACAGAAAGTAAAAAGAGGGTACAGAAGGTTGTGCCTTCTAGTTTCATCCATCTCATGATCATCAAAATGAATCCACTAACAAGGTTGATCAAGTCTTGTTAACAAACTCATTCCGAATAACACGGAACCGGAGAAATTTCGAATAACACTAAGTTACCTCAACAGGGATATGAACATCCCCAACAATAAGAATATCATACTTTTTCTTGACAGTAAGAAGAGGAAATTCAAAACCTCCAATAATGATAGTTGGAACTTTTCCAATAGAATTGATGCTATGAACTTGAGATTGTTTCCTCGGAAAGTGTACCGTATGCTCATTACCATTAACATGAAAAGTGACATTGCCTTTGTTGCAATCAATAACAGCCCCTGCAGTATTAAAAAAGGGTCTACCAAGGATAATCGACATACTATCGTCCTCAGGAATATCAAGAATAACAAAGTCCGTTAAGGTAGTGACATTTGCAACCACAACAGGCACATCCTCACAAATACCGACAGGTATAGCAGATGATTTATCGTCCATTTGCAAAGATATTTCAGTAGGTGTCAACTTATTCAATTCAAGTCTATGATATAAAAAGAGAGGCATAACACTAACACCGGCTCCAAGATCACATAAAGCAGTTTTAACATAATTTCTTTTAATGGAGCATGGTATAGTTGGTACCCCTGGGTCTCCAAGTTTCTTTGGTATTCCACCCTTAAAAGTATAATTAGCAAGCATGGTGGAAGTTTTAGCTTCCGGTATCTTTCTTTTATTTGTAATGATATCCTTCATGTACTTAGCATAAGGATTTAATTTAAACATATTAGTTAAGCGCATACGTAAGAAGATAGGTCTAATCATTTCAGCAAAGCGCTCACAATCCTCATCATCCTTTGTCTTGGATGGTTTAGGAGGAAAGGGGATGGGTTTCCAAACCCATGGTTCTCTTTCTCTACCGTGCTTCCTAGCAACAAAGTCTCTCTTATCATAACGTTGGTTCTTTGATTGTGGGTTATCAAGATCAACAACAGGTTCAATCCGTCTTCATTATTTTTGCTAGGTTGAGCATCAACATGAACATTATCATTAACATTATCACTAGGTTCATGTTCATCACCTGATTGTGTTTCAGCATCAGAGATAGAAATATCATTGGGATTCTCAGGTGTGTCTACAATAGGTTCACTAGAAGCATGCAAAGCCCTATCATTTTTCTTTGTCTTCTTTTTAGAAGAACTAGATGCCTCTAAATTATTTCTCTGAGAATCCTGGTCGATTCTCTTAGGGTGGCCTTCAGGATACAAGGGTTCCTGAGTCATTCTACCAGTTCTAGTAGGCACTCTAACAGATAAATCATGTTTACTATTTAATTAATCGAGCAAATCACTTTGAGCTTTAAGTACTTGGTCAGCTTGAGTAGTAACCATAGAAGCATATTTGCTAATGAGTTTAAGTTCACCTTTAACTCTAGCCATATAATCACTCAAGCGTCCTATTTCAAAAGCATTATTCTTCAATTCTCTACCAACATAAGCATTAAAACTTTCTTGTCTAGCCATAAAGTCATCAAATTCATCTAAGCATGGGCTATGAAATTTAGTAGACGAGATTTCAACTTTATCATATCTATAGAGAGAATTTACCTTTACTACCTGTGTCGGGTTATCAAGACAATGTGTTTCTTCGACAGGCGGTATATTAAGACCATGTATTTCTTCAATAGGTGGTAAATTCTTAATGACTTCAGCTTTAATACCTTTTTCTTTCATTGATTTCTTTGCCTCTTGCATATCTTCAGGACTGAGAAATAGAACTCCTCTCTTCTTCGGAGTAGGTTTAGGCATAGGCTCAGGAGTTGGCTCATTTGACTCAGGAATTGCCTCAGCAATTGGCTTAGGAAGAGTCCAATTATTTTCATTAGTCAACATATTATTCAATAGTAATTCAGCCTGGTCGACTGTTCTTTCCCTGAAAACACAACCAGCACAACTATCCAGGTAGTCCTTGGAAGCATCGGTTAGTCCATTATAAAAGATATCAAGTATTTCATTTTTCTTAAGAGGATGATCAGGCAAAGCATTAAGTAACTGGAGAAGCCTCCCCCAAGCTTGTGGGAGACTCTCTTATTTGATTTGCACAAAATTATAAATTTCCCGCAAGGCAGCTTGTTTCTTATGAGGAGGGAAATATTTAATAGAGAAGTAATAAATCATATCCTGGGGACTACGCACACAACCAGGATCAAGAGAATTAAACCAAGTCTTAGCATCACCCTTTAATGAGAACGGAAATATCTTCAGGATATAAAAATAACGAGACTTCTCATCATTAGTAAACAGGGTGGCTATATCATTTAACTTGGTAAGATGTGCCACAACAGTTTCAGATTCAAGGCCATAAAAAGGATCAGATTCAACCAAAGAAATTATTTCAGGATCAACAAAGAATTCATAATCCTTATCAGTAACGCAGATAGGTGAAGTAGCAAAAGCAGGGTCAGGTTTCATTCTAGCATTAAGAGATTGCTGCTTCCATTTAGCTAATAACTTCTTAAGATCATATCTATCTTTGCAAGCAAAAATAGCTCTAGCAGCTTCCTCATCCATAACATAACCCTCAGGAACAACAGGTAATTCATAATTAGGGGGAGAACTTTCATCATCACTATCATCAGTAATAGCATCTTCAATAATTTCATTCTCTCTAACCCTAGCAAGTTGTTCATCAAGAAATTCACCTAATGGCAGAGTAGTATCACGCACAGAAGTAGTTTCATCATAAGTATCATGCATAGCAGAAGTGGCATCATCAACAACATGCGACATATCAGAATTCATAGCAGTAGCAGGTTTAGGTGTCGCAAGCTTACTCAAAACAGAAGGAGAATCTAGTGCAGAGCTAGATGGCAGTTCCTTACCTCCCCTCGTAGTTGAGGGCAAAATCTTTGTTCTTTCATCTTTCAAGTTCCTCATAGTGATCAACAGATATAAATCCCAACTGACTCAAAGAATAGAGCTATGCTCCCCAGCAACGGCGCCAGAAATTAGTCTTGATAACCCACAAGTGTAGGGGATCGCAACAACTTTCGAGGGTAGAGTATTCAACCCATATTTATTGATTCGACACAAGGGGAGCCAAAGAATATTCTTAAGTATTAGCAGTTGAGTTGTCAATTCAACCACACCTGGATAACTTAGTATCTGCAGCAAAGTATTTAGTAGCAAAGTAGTATGATAGTAATGGTAACAGTGGCAAAAGTAAAGATAGTAGTTTTGTAGTAATTGTAACAGTAGCAACGGAAAGTAAAGAAGCGAAACACAATATGTGAAAAGCTCGTAGGTATTGGATCAGTGATGGATAATTATGTCGGATGCGATTGCTCATGTAATACCTATAACATAGGGTGACAGAACTACCTCCAATTCATCAATGTAATGTAGGCATGTATTCCAAATATAGTCATACGTGCTTATGGAAAAGAACTTGCATGACATCTTTTGTCCTACCCTCCCGTGGCAGCGGGGTCCTAGTGGAAACTAAGGGATATTAAGGCCTCCTTTTAATAGAGAACCGGATCAAAGCATTAGCACATAGTGAATACATGAACTCCTCAAACTATGGTCATCACCGAGAAGTACCCCGATTATTGTCACTTCGGGGTTGTCGGATCATAACACATAATAGGTGACTATAGACTTGCAAGATAGGATCAAGAACTCACATATATTCATGAAAACATAATAGGTTCAGATCTGAAATCATGGCACTCGGGCCCTAGTGACAAGCATTAAGCATAGCAAAGTCATAGCAACATCAATCTCAGAACATAGTGGATACTAGGAATTAAACCCTAACAAAACTAACTTGATTACATGGTAAATATCATCCAACCCATCACCGTCTAGCAAGCCTACGATGGAATTACTCACGCACGGCGGTGAGCATCATGAAATTGGTGATGGAGGATGGTTAATGATGACGACGGCGACGAATCCCCCTCTCCGGAGCCCCGAACGGACTCCAGATCGGCCCTCCCAAGAGAGATTAGGGCTTGGCGGCTGCTCCGTATCGTAAAACACGATGAAACTTTCTCTCTGATTTTTTCCTCCGCGAAACGGAATATATAGAGTTGGAGTTGAGGTCGGTGGAACATCAGGGGGCCCACGAGACAGGGGGCGCGCCCAGGGGGGAGGGCATGCCCCCCACCCTCGTGGACAGGGTGTGGGCCCCTGGCCTTGATTCTTTCGCCAGTATTTTTTATATTTTCCAAAAGTTATCTCCGTGGATTTTCAGGTCATTCTGAGAACTTTTCTTTTCTGCACAATAAACAACACCATGGCAGTTCTGCTGAAAACAGCGTCAGTCCGGGTTAGTTTCGTTCAAATCATGCAAATTAGAGTCCAAAACAAGGGCAAAAGTGTTTGGAAAAGTAGATACGTTAGAGACGTATCAGGCACCCCATAGGTGCATCCTTGGCCCACTGGATGTCTTCTGGCCCAAAAAAAATCCTCAAGAAGTTTCGCTGCGTTTGGACTTCGTTTGATATTGATTTCCCGCGATGTAAAAAACATGCAGAAAATAGCAACTGGCACTGGGCACTATGTAAATAGGTTAGTACCAAAAAATGATATAGAAATGACTATAAAATGATTGTTAAACATCCAAGAATGATAATATAATAGCATGGAACAATAAAAAATTATAGATATGTTGGAGACATATCAGCATCCCCAAACTTAATTCCTGCTCATCCTCGAGTAGGTAAATGATAAAAACAGAATTTTTGATTTGGAATGCTGCCTAACATGTTCATCACATTTCTTTTCGTTATAGCATGGACATATGGACTTTTATATGGTTCAAAGCAATAGTCTAGTTTTGACATGAAGACTTTAATACTCAAGCATACCAACAAGCAACCATGTCTTTCAAAATATCAACACTAAAACAAGTTATCCCTAGCCCATTATGCTCAATCATTGATCCATTCATGAAACACACTCTAATATTAGCTACACCCAATGCTCAAATACGATCATAGTGCCCCTTAGTTGGTGCTTTATAAGAGAAGATGGAGACTCAAATTCAAAATAAATATTGCATAAGTACAAGAAAGGCCCTTCACGGAGGGAAGTAGGGATTTGTAGAGGTGCCAGAGCTCAAAGCTTAGATTGAGAAATAAAAATATTTTTGAGAGGCATACTTTTCCCACCAACAAAAATGACTTACAGATCCCAACATTTTCCATGATAGATACATCATAGGCGGTTCCCAAACAGAAAATAAAGTTTATTCCTTTTTCCACCATTACTTTCACTTTCCATGGCTAGTCGAATCCACAGTTGCCCTCCATACCAACACTTTCCAAGGAATTTATTATTTGACAACATAAAGTAAATTCATTTTTCATTTCGGGACTAGATATCCCTAATACATATGCCTTACTCTCGTGCAAAGACAAGTGAATAAACACTCATCATGAGAATAACACATCTAGCATGGAAAATATTGGTCACCCTTCACCGCCTCGCGAGCGGTAGAGCACACAAAAGAGATATTTATTTTGAAAATTAGAGATGGCACATGCAAATTTGCTTAGAATGGCATGGAAATACCACATATAGGTAGGTATAGTGGACTCATAAGGCAAACTGGTATAAAGGGTTTTGGATGCACAAGTAGTGATCATACTTAGTGCAAAGTGAAGACTAGCAAAAAGATTGAGAAGCGGCCAACCAAAAAGCAAAAAATCTCGTACCCAAGCATTAAGCATAAGAAACACCGAATAATGCACCATCAGTAGGATATAAATTTCATTGCATAGCTATTGACTTTCGTGCTTGCATAGGGAATCACAAACCTTAACATCAATATTCTTACTAAAACACAATTACTCATCAACATGACTCACATATCATATTGTCATATCTCAAAACCATTACCAAGAATCAAGTTTATTTTGTCCAATGACCTTCATGAAAGTTTTTATCATATCCTCCTTGAATATCTATCACTTTGGGACTATTTTCATATGTTGCTTTTGATAAGCTCAAACAAATATAAGTGTAGATCATGAGCATAATTTTTCTTTCTCAAAATAATCTAAGTGAAGCAAGAGAGAATTTCTTAAAAGTTTTTACTAACTCCCAAATAAATCTAAGTGAAGCATGAGAGCATTTCTTCAAAAATAACAAAGCACACAAACTCAAAAAGATATAAGTGAAGCACTAGAGCTAATCCATGGCTCTAAAAATTTAAGTGAAGCATAGGAGCAAGCATAACATAATTTTTGGCTCTCTCAAAAAGGTGTGTTCAACAAGGATTCAACACTTAATACCAAAGCAAAACAAGCAAAGTCTCATATCTTAAAAGACGCTCCAAGCAAAACTCATAGTATGTGATGAATAAAAATATAGTTTCAAGTAAAATACCGATGGTTGTTACAAGAAAGTGGGGATGCCACTCGGGAGCATCCCCAAGCTTAGTTGCTTGCTACTTATTTGAGTATTATCTCAGGGTGCCTCGGGCATCCCCAAGCTTAGCCTTTTGCTAACCCTTATTCCTTCATCCATCATAAGATCACCCAAAACTTGAAAACTTCAATCACACAAAACTCAACAAAACCTTTGTAAGAGCCGTTAGTATAAGAAACCAAACTACTACTATAAGTACTGTTGCAAACCTATTCTTATTTTGTTTTTGCATTATATCTACTATATTCCAACTTTTCTATGGCAAAAACTTATCAAAGAAAACCATAGAATCATTAAAACAAGCACACAACGCAAAGAAAACAGAATCTGTCAAAAACATAACAGTCTGTAGAAATCTGAATATTTTGAGTACTTCTCTGACTCCAAAAATTCTGAAATAAATTGGGGACGTGAGTAATTTGTCTATTAATCCTCTGCAAAAATAATTAACTCAAAATCACTCTTCTGTTAAAAATGAAAAATATTCTTGTGAGCGCAAAAGTTTCAGTTTTTCAGCAAGATCAAATCAACTTTTGCCCAAATCTTCCCAGAGGCCTTGCTTGGCACAAACACTTATTAAAACACAATCATAACAGTAGCATAACTGTGTTAACACACAAGAGCGGAAAGCAAAAAGCAAAAATAAATTTTACTCATTGGGTTGCCTCCCAACAAGCGCTACCGTTTTACGCCCCTAGCTAGGCATAACACGTAGGATCTAAGTTTTGTCATCTGTTATCTTTGCCACTTTAGTAAGGGTCTTTTCAAATCCGGGAGGCTCCTTGCGCTTCACTTAATTTTCCGGAAAATAAACCATCTTGAGATCTAAAATATCCAACCGTTTGTTGCAAAGGGAAATCAAAGTGTTAATATGATTGATACTACCATTGAGATGTTTGAGAGGTTCATTATATTTTTGCAATTCAACCATATGTTTACGCAAATCACTGAGCTTGTCCAAAAGTTGGACTCCCTCTGGGGTGAAAGAAAACCCTTTCTTTTGTGGTGGAACCCCCAAAATTCCTTCTAAAATTCATAGGCAGCATTGACATCAAGCTCGATAAAATTCCTTTTGATGCAAAGCTAATCCTGCATAAAAATTTCTAAGCAAAATTTTTGCATCTCCCTTTAGATTGCAAACACTATAAGACTCCATAAGCCTATACCAAGCATCTTTCAATTTTCTCCTTGTCTTTGTTTGAAGTATAGAACTTCAAAGTCTGGTAACAAAGGAGGAGCATTCAAACTAGCCATAGCGAAATGAGAACACAAATAGATCTGATGAGAAAATGACGAACGAAAAAGAGGGCAAATAAAATGGCAAATTTTTGTGAAGTGGGGGAGAGGAAAATGAGAGGCAAATGGCAAATAATTTAAATTGCGAGGAGATGAGATTTGTGATTAGGAACCTGGTTGATGTTGAAGATCCTCCCCGGCAACGGTGCCAGAAATTTGCACGTGATCGGGAGACTATCTTGACGTGATCCTCCCCAGCAACGGCGCCAGAAATTCCTTTTGATGTCTGCTAGAACTACGTCGTTATTTCCCCAAAGAGGAAGGGATGATGCAGTATAGCGACTGTAGGTATTTCCCTCAGTGATGAGACCAAGGTTATCGAACCAGTAGGAGAACGTCCTCACACCACGTAAACATCACCTGCACACAAATAACAAATACTCGCAACCCGACGTGTTAAAGGGGTTGTCAATCCCTTTCGGGTATGGTGCCTCAAGATAGGCAAATAACGTGAGGTAAAAGTGGTAGATAGGATAAATATATCGCGGAACAAATAAATTGCAGCAAGGTATTTTTGTATTTTTGGTTTAATAGATCTGAAAATAAATGCAAAGGAAAATAGATCGCAAAGGTAAATATGATGAAAAGAGACCCGCGGGCCATAGGTTTCACTAGTGGCTTCTCTCGAGAAAAATAAAAAATGGTGGGAAAACAATTACTGTTGGGCAATTGATAGAACTTGAAATAATCATGATGATATACAGGCAATGATCATTATATAGGCATCACGTCCAAGATTAGTAGACCGCTCCTGCCTGCATCTTCTTCTATTACTCCACACATCGACCGCTATCCAGCATGCATCTAGTGTATTAAGTTCATGGAGAAACGGAGTAATGCAATAAGAACAATGACATGATGTAGACAAGATCTATTTATGTAGAAATAGACCCCATCTTATTATCCTTAATGACAATGATACATACATGTCGTTTTCCCTTCTGTCACTGGGATCAAGCACCGTAAGATCGAACCCATCACAAAGCAACTCTTCCCATTGCAAGATAAATAGATCAAGTGGGCCAAATAAAACCCAAATATCGGAGAAGAAATACGAGGCTATAAGAAATCATGCATATAAGAGATCAAAGAAGACTCAAATAACTTTTGTGGATAAAAACATAGATCTGATCATAAACTCAAAGTTCATCAGATCCCAACAAACACACCGCAAAAAGGCTTACATCATATGGATCTCCAAGAGACCATTGTATTGATAATCAAGAGAGAGAGAGAGAGAGGAAGCCATCTAGCTACTAACTACGGACCCGTAGGTCTAGAAAGAACTACTCACACATCATCGGAGAGGCACCAATGGAAGTGGTGAACCCCTCCGTGATGGTGTCTAGATTAGATCCGGTGGTTCTGGACTCTGCGGCGGCTGGAATTGATTTTTGTCGACTCCCCTAGGGTTTCTAGAATATTGGGGTATTTATAGAGCAAAGAGGCGGTTCAGGGGGCACCCGAGGTGGGCACAACCCATCAGGGCGCACCTGGGCCTCCTGGCGCGCCCTGGTGAGTGTTGCTCCCCTTGAGGCACCCCCTAGGTGCTTCCTTGGCCCACTGGATGTCTTCTGGCCCGAAAAAATCCTCAAGAAGTTTCGCTGCATTTGGACTCCGTTTGATATTGATTTCCTGCGATGTAAAAAACATGTAGAAAACAGCAACTGGCACTGGGCACTATGTCAATAGGTTAGTACCAAAAAAATGATATAAAATGACTATAAGATTATTGTAAAACATCCAAGAATGATAATATAACAGCATTGAACAGTCAAAAAATTATAGATACGTTGGAGACATATCACCTATTCACCCTCCTCTAGTCAATAACTAGCACTTTCAATCACATTATCTGACAGTATGTCAAGAAGAATTTTGTGAAGGTTCTCAAGGTTCACAAGGATTTGACTGTGTCAGATCCGATGATGAAGCCTCTACCACGAGCAAAGCATGAGCAACACCAGATAGCCATAGGTGTTAAAGAGACTATGTAAACTAGATTATTGACTCTAGTGCAAGTGGTAGCATGTTGGAAATATGCCCTATAGGCAATAATATTATATTGTTATATTTATATTTTCATAATTAAGAGTTTATATTTCATGCTATAACTGCCAAAATCCTGGAATATGCGATTCAGTGGAAAACTCATATGCATGTCGGAATGATAAACGATAAAGAATAGGTTCCTAGTCTTTGCCTCTAAGACTGGCTCAGGTGTTACTGGTGATCATGTTTTCCATAGGATATCATTAAGTGTAACGATAGTCCTAAAACCACAATGAGAGTATGACATTAGAAGAACGCTTATATATATTGAATCGACCCAAACTTGTCTGTTATACTTTGAGATAATATCGTCTGAAATCAATTGTTATAAAATAGAGTGTTAACATGTATTTTAGTTCCTTAGATCATGACAGTATCGTTGTCACTTCTTAGCATATAGTGGACTTTGGGCTTGCTCAAACGTCATCTCTAACACGGCGATCATAACGACAACTTACAGTTTCATCAAAAAGTTTGATAAGGGACTAGATAGCTCAAGAGTAGGATTTTCTCCTCTGACAATGGAGAGATATTCTTAGGACCCTCTCAGTGTGACTACATCAATCATTGTCTGGCTAGATGCTACTTCTTGAGCTTCTGTTGATTTTTACCTTGAAGAGGTGATGCAGCAAAGTAGAGATAAGTATTTCCCTCAGTTAAGAACCAAGGTATCAATCCAGTAGGAGGCACAAGCAAGTCCCCAATATATGCACCTGCACAACTAACAAACACTTGCACACAACGCCAAAAAGGGGTTGTTAATCCCTTCACGTCACGAACAAGAGTGAGATCTAATAGAGATAGGTATAAAAGATAAATAAAAGAGCAAAATAAAATAAATATAAATAAATTGCAGCAAGGTATTGTTGGGTTTTTTGGTTTATAGATATGAAAATATATGATGGAAAATAGACACGGGGGCCATAGATTTCACTAGAGGCTTCTCTCTTGGAGAAAACACACGATGGGTAAACAAATTTCTATTGAGGAATTGATAGAAAAGCGCATAATTATGAAGACATCTAAGGCAATGATCATGAATATAGGCATCACGTCCATGACAAGTAGATCGAAACGATTCTACATCTACTACTATTACTCCACACATCAACAGAATCCTGCCTGCATCTAGAGTATTAAGTTCATAAGAACAGAGTACCGCCTTAAGCAAAATGACATGATGTAGAGGGATAAACTCAAGCAATATGATATAAACGCCATCCTTTTATCCTTAATGGCAACAATACAATACGTGCCTCGCTACCCCTTCTGCCACTGGGTGAGGACACCGCAAGATTGAACCCATCACAAAACACCTCTCCCATTGCAAGAAAAACCAATCTACAGATCAGAGAGAAATACAAAGCTATATCAATCATGCATAAAAGAGTTCAGTGAAGACTCAAATAATATTCGTAGATAATCTGATCATAAATCCACAATTCATCGGATCTCAACAAATGGACCGCAAAAGAAGATTACATTGAATATATCTCTAAGAACATCGAGGAGAACATTGTATTGAAGACCGAAGAGAGAGAAGAAGCCATCTAGCTACTAGCTATGGACCGTAGGTCTGTGGTAAACTACTCACACATCATCGGAAGGGTAGCAAGGTTGGTGTAGAGGTCCTTCTTGATCGACTCCCTCTCCAGCGGAGTGCCGAAAAAGTCCCCAAGATGGGATCTCACGGGAACAGAGGCTTGTGGCAGCAGAAAAGTATTTTTGGTGTGCCCTCTAATATAGGGGAAATATTTGAGAATATATATAGTGGTGGAATTAGGGTTGAAACGTCTCTGAGGGACCCACAAGCCATGTGGGCTCGCCCCTACAGCTTGTGGCCTCCCCGTAGGACTTCTGGCCTCCTCTCCAAGTCTCGTGGGTTTCTTCTGGTCCAAGAAAAATCACCGTAAAGTTTTAATCCGTTTGGACTCCGTTTGATATTCCTTTATTGTAAAAGTCAAAAATAAGGAAAAAAACAGAAACTGGCACTGGGCTCTAGGTTAATAAGTTAGTCCCGAAATTAATATAAAATAGTAATAGCATGGAACAATCATAAATTATGGATACGTTGGAAATGTATCAAGCATCCCCAAGCTTAATTCCTGCTCGTCCTCGAGTAGGTAGATGATAAAAACAGAATTTTTGATGTGAAATGCTACCTAACATATTTATCAATGCAATTTTCTCTATTGTGGCATGAATGTTCAGAGCCATAAGGTTCAAAACAAAAGTTTAATATTGTCATAGAAACAATAATACTTCAAGCATACTAATTAAGCAATCATGTCTTCTCAAAAATCATATAGTCTTGCTATGCTCTATCTCCATCACACAAAATATTTCATCATGCACAGCCCCAATAACAAACCAAGTAATTGTTTCATACATTTAATGTTCGCAAGATTTTTCAACTTTCATGCAATATATGAGCATGAGCCATGGATATAGCACTATAAGTGGAATAGAATATGGTGGAGGTTGTGAGGAGAAGACAAAAAGGAGAAAGCCTCACATGAACTAGGCAAATTAATAGGCTATGGGCATGCCCATCAATTGATATCGATGCAAGTGAGTAGGGATCAAGGTTGTCAGAATCGCGATTCTGTTATACGATTCTACGATTTTACGATCCAAACTAAGCCCTATGATTCTACGATTTTAGTTAATAGAATCTACGTTTCTACGATCCTGATAGTGAAGATTCTATGATTTGTGATCCTACCATCGGAGCTCTGATTCTATTCAAAATCACGATTCTGACAACCTTGGTAGGGATTGCCATGCAACAGATGCACTAGAGCTATAAGTGTATGAAAGCTCAAAAGGAACTAGTGGGTGTGCATCCAACTTGCTTGCTCATGAAGACCTAGGGAAATTTGAGGAATCCCATCATTGGAATATACAAGCCAAGTTATATAATGAAAAATTCCCACAAGTATATGAAAATGATACAATAGGAGACTCTCTATCATGAAGAACATGGTGCTACTTCGAAGCACAAGTGTGGAAAAAGGATAGTAACATTGTCCCTTCTCTCTTTTTCTCTTTTTTTTGTTTGGGCTCTTTGGCCTCTTTTTATTTTGGGCTCTTTGGCCTCTTTTTATTTTTTAAGTACGGAGTCTCATCCCAACTTGTGAGGGAATCATAGCCTCCGTCATGCTTTCCTCACATGGGACAATGCTCTAATAATGATGATCATCACACTTTTATTTACTTACAACTCAAGAATTACAACTCGATACTAGAACAAAATATGACTATATGAATGCCTCCGGCGGTGTACCGGGATGTGTAATGATCAAGAGTTACATGTATAAAAAATACAAATGGTGGCCAAGCCACAAATACTATGCCAACTACATGATCATGCAAAGCAATATGACAATGATGGTGATAAACGGAACGTTGGAAGTTGCATGGCAATATATTTTAGAATGGCTATGGAAACGCCATAATAGATAGGTATGGTGGCTGTTTTGAGTAAGGGTATATGGTGGGTTTAATGCACCGGCGAAAGTTGGGCGGTACTAGAGAGGTTAGCAATGGTGGAAGGGTGAGAGTGCGTATAAATGGACTCAACATTAGTCATAAAGAACTCACATACTTATTCCAAAAATTTATTAGCCATCAAAGCAAAGTACTAATACATATGCTCCTAGGGGCATAGATTGGTAGGAAAATACCATCGCTTGTCCCCGACCGCCACTCATAAAGAAGACAATCAAAAAATAAATCATGCTCTGACTTCATCACATAACGGTTCACCATACATGCATACTTCGGGAATCACAAACTTTAACACAAGTATTTCTAATCCACAGTTACTCACTAGCATCACTCTAATATCACCATCTTTATATCTCAAAACAAATGCAACGAATCAAACTTCTCATATTATCCAATGCTCTTATATGAAAGTTTTTATTATATCCCTCTTGGATGCCCATCATATTAGGACTAAATTTATAACCTAAGAAAATTACCATGATGTTTTAAGACTCTCAAAATAATATAAGTGAAGCATGAGAGTTCATCAATTTCTATAAAATAAAACCATCGCCGTGCTCTAAAAAGATATAAGTGAAGTACTAGAGCAACTACCTAGCTCAAAAGATATAAGTGAAGCACATAGGGTATTCTAATAAATTCATGATTAATGTATGTCCCTCTAAAAAGGTGTGTACAACAAGGATGATTGTGGCAAACTAAAAATCAAAGACTCATATCATACAAGGCGCTCCATGCAAAACACATATCATGTGGTGAATAAAAATATAGCCTCAAGTAAATTTTTACCGATGGATTAAAGACAAAAGAGGGGATGCCATCTGGGGCATCCCCAAGCTAAGATGCTTGGTTGTCCTTGAATATTACCTTGGGGTGCCTTGGGCATCCCCAATCTTAGGATCTTGCCACTCCTTACTCCGTTGTCCATCAAAACTTTACCAAAACATGAAAACTTCGCAACACAAAACTCAACAGAAAACTCGTAAGATTCGTTAGTATAATAAAATAAATCACCACTTTAGGTATTGTTGTGGACTCATTCTAAATTTATAGTGGTGTTATATGTACTGTATTCCAACTTCTCCATGGTTCATACCCCTCGATACTACCCATAAATTCATCAAAATAAGCAAACAACACATAGAAAAAAGAATTTGTCAAAAACATAACAGTCTGTAGAGACCAGAATATTAGTCATACTTCTTTATCTCCAAAATTCTAAAAAATTAGGACAACAGAGGAAATTCATATATCAATCCTGTGTGAAACATTCATAATTTTTCCATGCTCCAATGAATTTAAACAATTAAGTTATTGGATGCAAAAGTTTTTGTTTTTCAGCAAAACCAAATCAACGATATACCAAAGCATCCCAAAGGTCTTGCTTGGCTCAAACACTAATTAAAACATTAAAACAAAATTACTACAGAGGTAATAATGTGTATTTGCATAAAAATATAAAATAAAAATATTGGATAGTCTCCCAACAAGCGCTTTTCTTTAAATCCTTTTAGCTAGGCAATGATAATTTTAATGATGCTGACATGAAAGGCAAAAAATTGAAGCACAAACAGAGCATCATATAGCATGTGAAAAACTAGTTTAAGTCTAACATACTTCCTATGCATAAGAATTTTATAAGAAAACAAATTATCAAGACATGCAAAAACTAGAATATGCAAGGAAGAAGAAAGAAACAATAGCAATCTTAACATAACGAGAGGTAATTTAGTGACATGAAAATTTCTACAATCATATTTTCTTCTCTCATAATAATTACATGTAGGATCATAATCAAATGTAACAATATAGTCATCACATAAAATTTTCTCTACATGATCCACATGCATCCAAAGTTGACACTCTTCCAAAATAGTGGGATTATCACCACATAAAGTCAAGACCTCTCTAAGCCCACTTTTATCAAAAATTTCATAAGATTGATCATTCTCCAAAGTAGTGGGATCATTATTACCTAGAATTTACACTCTTACAAATCCTCTTTAAATATTATTGCAAACATATTTATCATGAGGCTTAAATAAATTTTCAAGATCATAAGAAGAATCACCCCAATCATGATCATTACAATAAGTAGTGGACATAGCAAAATTAGCATCCCCAAGTTTGGGGTTTTGCATATTATTAGTACAATTGAAATTAATTTAATTTATAATAACATCATTGCAATCATGCTTTTCATTCAAGGAGCTATCGTGAATCACTTCATAAATCTCATCATAATTTTCAGATTCACGAAATTCAAGCAAAACTTCATAAAGATAACACTCAACTCACTAGAAATTGGTACATCATAGTTGGATCTTTTAAAAAGATTAGCAAGTGGATGAAGATCCATACGCTTTTGTTCTTTATTTCCAATAAAATCACAATTATACCAAGCGAACAAGCAAACAAACCAAGTAAGACATAAAGGCAAACAGAAATAAAGCAAATAAAAAGGCAAATATTTTTGTGTTTTTCTGAAAACATTTTAGAAATGGGGGAGAGGAAAACGAGAGGCAAATGGCAAATAATGTAAGTGCAAGAGATGAGAGTTTATTATGGGTACTTGGTAGGCTTGATGTAGAACCTCTCTGGCAACGGCGCCATAAATTCTTCCTGCTACTTCTTGAGCTTGCTTTGATTTCTCCCTTGAAGAGGAAAGGGTGCTACAGCAAAGTAGAGATAAATATTTCCCTCAGTTAAGAACCAAGGTATCAATCCAATAGGAGGCACAAGCAAGTCCCCAATATATGCACCTGCACAAACTAACAGACACTTGCACACAACGCAAAAAAGGGGTTGTCAGTCCCTTCACAGTCACAAACAAGAGTGCGATCTAATAGAGATAGGTATAAAAGATAAATAAAAGAGCAAAATAAAGTAAATATAAATAATTGCAGCAAGGTATTTTTGTGTTTTTTGGTTTATAGGTCTAAAAATATATGATGGAAAATAGACCCCGGGGGCATAGGTTTCACTAGAGGCTTCTCTCTTGAACACAACATACGGTGGGTAAACAAATTACTATTGAGCAATTGATAGAAAAGCACATAATTATGAAGACATTTAAGGCAATGATCATGAATATAGGCATCACGTCCGTCACAAATAGACCGAAACAATTCTGCATCTACTACTATTACTCAACGCATCGACCGACTCCTGCCTGCATCTAGAGTATTAAGTTCATAAGAACAAAGTAACGCCTTAAGCAAGATGACATGATGTAAAGGGATAAACTCAAGCAATATGATATACACCCCATCCTTTTATCCTTAATGGCAATAATACAATACGTGCCTCGCTACCCCTTCTGTCACTGGGTGAGGACACCACAAGATTGAACCATCATAAAGCACCTCTCCCATAGCAAGAAAAACCAATCTAATTGGCCAAACCAAATCGATAGATCGGAGAGAAATACAAAGCTATATGAGTCATGTATAAAAGAGTTCAGAGAAGACTCAAATAATATTCATAGATAATCTGATCATGAATCCACAATTCATCGGATCTCAACAAACGCACCACAAAAGAAGATTACATCGAATAGATCTCCAAGAACATCAAGGAGAACATTGTATTGAAGATCAAAGAGAGAGAAGAAGCCATCTAGTTACTAGCTATGGACCCGTAGGTCTGTGGTAAACTACTCACACATCATAGGAAGGGTAGCAAGGTTGGTGTGTGATTGAATCCTCCTCTGGCGGAGTGCCGGAAAAGGCCCCAAGATGGGAACTCACAGGAACAGAGGCTTGCGGCAGCGGAAAAGTATTTTTGGTGTGCCCTCTGATATAGGGGGGATATTTGAGAATATATAGTGTTGTAATTAGGGTTGGAAGGCTTCTGAGGGGCCCACAAGCCCTGGGGGTGCGCCCCTATGGCTTGTGGCCTCCCTGTGGGGCTTTTAGCCTCATCTCCAAGTCTCATGGGTTTCTCCTGGTCCAAGAAAAATCACCATAAAGTTTTATTACGTTTGGACTCCGTTTGATATTCCATTTCTATAAAAGTCAAAAAACAAGGAAAAACAGAAACTGGCACTGGGCTCTAGGTTAATAAGTTGGGATTTTTACATCTGTGCCCCTGGTTCCTTAGCCATACTCATTCATCCCCATGCTCTTAATGTTTGCGCACTTTTCCCCACTCTCTTGTCCGAAACCCTTAGAAATGGTCATGAACGATGGATGTCGCCAGGTCAGTGCTTTGACCGTTAACTCTGACGAGTGGGGCCGCGTTGGACTGTGTTGCCCGTTGGACCTGACAATTGGGGCCGCGTTGAACGGTGTCGATGTTCGCCCGTTGGGCTGTGGGTTTTTTACACTGTTGGGCCGTTGCATGAAAGGCTTGCGCGCGCCGCCATGGAAGAAGCCTGCTATTCATGCACGACATGTCCATCTAGCCTACTATGCATGCACATAACTAGCCCGCCTGCATGCGCCGATGCCCTCCGCCATGATGCGTTGACCGAGCCTCTTTCCTGCACGCGACCCGCCGCGGACATAGGGACCGTTGCTGCTGCTAGTTCGTCTCTTCTTGCACATGTGTCTCCTCGATGTAGAGCATTGTTTCAGCCTTTTTGATCCACTCGTGGCAATTAAAACCTGTTGGCAATTAAAGTGGCATATTGATCGAGGTGGCTCGTTTGAACGTAGCAAATCCAGAGCGAGGTCATTACCACTGCCCTTCCCTATTTAAACCACCCACCCCTCCACCTATTCTCCACACATCCATTTGCACCGCCCCCTTCTCTTCTTCAACCAAACATAGAGCACCCTCAAAGCGAGCGAGGATGCAGTACAACGGCCCCACCTTCGAGCCCCCACCGACCATGCCGGAGAGGGGGTATCCCGCTGGTGTTGTCATGGAGATGACGCTCCGCGTGTGGGCGTTCTCATGCTGGAGGGGTGCAAAGGAGTTTTCCCAGTGGTTCCTGGGTGCGGGCTTCGCCCACCTCCCTGCGGGATCACAGGTGATGTTCTGACTGGAGGAAGTGCGTCCAAACTCCTGCACTTCACCGATAGGGCTCATCGCCAACTTCAGCAACAGATTTGATGCATACTACCTCCTCGGCAAGGTGTTTTGGTGTGTGAAAGTGCAACTATCCCTAGGTGGTTTTGGTAATTCCTAACAACATATAGCTCATTGAGCTAACATTATTCCAAGATAAATATTTCAGGAAAAGCTCAATGAATGGCATGGCATGGATGAGAAAAGTGGACCCCTCAAAATACTAAGGATAAAAGGATTGGCTCAAGCTCAAAGCTCAAGACTCTACATTTTATATTTTAGTGATCCAAGATCACATTGAGTCTATAGGAAAAGCCAATACTATCAAGGAGGGATGAGGTGTTGCTTAATGAGGTTCTTCCTTCATAGTGCTTAGTGATATGCTCCAAAACCCTCAAGTACTTTCCCACATCCACATATGATCTAAACCAATAGTCAAACTCGGCCCTACCAATTCTTTCTATCTGGCGCCACCGAGTTCAAATGTCATAGCCACTGCCACAAACCCTAGGCAAATCGGTCTCACCGATAGGGATCTCGGTCTCACCGAGATGGGATGGTAATCTCTATGTTTCCCTTCGTAACGTATCGGTACCACCGAGATGAGCGATCGGTCCCACCGAGATTCCAATGTAAACTCCCTGTTTCCTTTTCGTAACATTTTGGTCTCACCGAAATGAGCAAACCGGTCCCACCGAGTTTACCTGACCAACTCTTTGGTTAGCTTATTACCAAAATCGGTCCCACCGAGTTTGTGTAATCGGTCTCACCGAGATTACATTATGCCCTAACCCTAACCATATCGGTCTTACTGAGTTGCATGTCGGTCCCACCGAAAATCCTAACGGTCACTAGATTTGCTGAATCGGTCCGGCTGAGTTTCTCAATTCAGTCCCACCGAGTTTGGTAAGTTGTGTGTAACGGTTAGATTTTGTATGGAGGTTATATATACCCCTCCACCTACTCTTCATTCGTGGAGAGAGCCATTAGAATGAACCAACACTTCCAACTTACATTTTCTGAGAGAGAACCACCTACACTTGTGTTGAGGCCAAGATATTCCATTCCTACCATATGAATCTTGATCTCTAGCCTTCCCCAAGTTGCTTTCCACTCAAATCTTCTTTCCACCAAATTCAAATCCTGTGAGAGAGAGTTGAGTGTTGGGGAGACTATCATTTGAAGCACAAGAGCAAGGAGTTCATCATCAACACACCATTTGTTACTTCTTGGAGAGTGGTGTCTCCTAGATTGGCTAGGTGTCACTTGGGAGCCTCCGACAAGATTGTGGAGTTGAACCAAGGAGTTTGTAAGGGCAAGGAGATCACCTACTTCGTGAAGATCTACCGCTAGTGAGGCAAGTCCTTCGTGGGCGACGACCATGGTGGGATAGACAAGGTTGCTTCTTCGTGGACCGTTCGTGGGTGGAGCCCTCCGTGGACTCGCGCAACCGTTACCCATCGTGGGTTGAAGTCTCCATCAACGTGGATGTACGATAGCACCACCTACCAGAACCACGACAAAAACATCCGTGTCTCCAATTGCGTTTGAATTCTCCAAACCCTTCCCTTTACAATCTTGCAAGTTGCATGCTTTACTTTCCGCTGCTCATATACTCTTTGCATGCTTACTTGAATTGTGTTGAGATTGCTTGACTTGTTCTAAGATAGCTAAAATCTGCCAAAGACTAAAATTGGGAAAAGGATAAGTTTTTGTTTGGTCAAGTAGTCTAATCACCCCCCTCTAGACATACTTTTGATCCTACAAGTGTGGGTGCGAGTTCATCGCATTCACCACCTACAACATCTTCACGGACTTCAACAACATCTTCCCCACCCGCAACGGTATGCATAGCCTCCCCTACTACCTCGGCGAGGACGGCATGGAGGAGGAGCAGTGAAGAGGAGCGGTGAAGAGGAGGCGCAATGAAGATGATGGTGAAGGCCCCATCTCGTGAAGCTTCTCTTTCCCTAGGGTGTTAGGGCTTTTTACATATTTCTATCTTAATTATGTCATTGTTTGTACCATGAACTTTTTATCTCTGTCGTGTTATATCATGTTGGGAACCCTATCCCCTAAGAACTATGTTATGCTTGCTACTTTTATTTGATATGTCGTTGGTTATCTGTGTTTTGCTTGCTAAATCAATGAAAGGCTATCCCTCAATGAAAACTAGCAAGTTTTGGGGTTAGTCCTATAAAAGTGGTTGGAGGGTAGCCCATTCGTCTTGTTATATTCACGTTGTGTAATATTTGTATTTTGGCCCATATATTTTAGGGTCAAGTTTTGGCACGCGCGGGTAATGGACTAGTTGAAGTGTCAAAAAGGAAACTAAAGCTAGAAAAATGAGCCATATTGATGTTGAAAAGAAGGAGAAAAGCTAATTTTTTGAGTTGTTGGTGGCCCTATTCCCTATATTGTATGAACAAAAACAAGCTAATTTTTGAATAGTTTGTGGCCATTTGGCATGATGAAAATAATTTTGGCCCTTATATTATAGGTTTTATTGGTTCCAAGTTTTGGCACGGGTGGCTAATGGACTAGTTGAGGTGTCAAAAAGGAAATTAAAGCTAGAAAAATAAGCCATGTTGATGTTGAAAAGAAGAAGAAAAAGAAGCTAAAGTTTTTGAATTGTTGGTGCCCATATATATTGTAGGATACATATATTGTATGAACAAAAAAAAGCTAATTTTTGAATAGTTTGTGGCCATTTTGCAGGATGAAAATATTTTTTGAACGGTAGCCCATTGTTTACTTGTTGGTGGCAATATCAATTGTTGTGGCCATATTGTATGAAATAAAACAGTAATTGTTGACTTATTGGTGGCAATATCAATTGTTGTGTAATTTCAAATGATGTAACCAACATGCACTCAATCTCTGTAGGTGCAATCAAAACAATCAAGCAAAAAACAGGGGGGAAACAGAGCCAGCGCATGCACTATTTTCTAGGCCTCTTTAATCTTCGTGGGCCTTCGACAATCAACGCAATGTGATGGCCCAACCAGAGCTTGGTTTCATTTTGTGCCCAATAACTACATTTTTTCTCTTGCCCTCGGTGTTGTCTGACGAAACTGAAAGTGTCAAAAACTAACATCTACAGAGATTCAGAGATGGAGATAGAGACACAGTTTAAGCAAATCGTAGAGCACATGATTCACAAATTAAGCAACACAGAGAGCACATGGTCCACAAACCCTTAAGCAAATCGTAGAGCACATGACACGACACAAATAACATCTCTAATGAGGGATGACCAGCAATTAAGCAAATCCTAGAGCAACTCTACAAAAATAAAATCCTAAAACTATCATATTCGCCTGCTTGTTCAACTGAATCATATTCCTCGAGTTCTTGTTCATCTTCTTTAATTCCCCCTTTAGATCTGCATCCCAACTGTCAGAGAAGCACTTTCAGAGACCAAATTCTGAGTGGCTGACAGCAGATTGACCTCTCGGGTTGCGGCCCCATTGAATTGAAGCAAGCCCTCCCCTTGAAGCCTCCAAACATAGTCATCCATCCATTCAACATGTGTGCACTTCTTCATGATCTGAAACGAAATCATGAACCCTAAATATCATATCCAACGAAAAAGAATTAGAAGCAAAGAGAAAAAGAAAGGGTCAGAGAAAAATCATGAGATCTAACCTGCCCCTCTGGCTTGCTCTCGCATTTCATGAACTCGCGCCCAAAGTTGCCGTTCTTGTCCCCCCTCGAAGTCAACCTTTTAAGTGGCGCGGTGCATGGGCAGTCAGGACATCGCTCCATGGGCACTGGACCATACTGGGGCCACGAGGGGCGGGAGGCTGAAGTGGAGCTCGACAGATCTAGTCGCCGAAGAAGAAGAAGCAGACGAGTGGCTCCTCTGGTCACCGCAGGAGAAGAAGAAGACAGGGGTGGCAATGGTGGGCGAGCACAACCAACATCTCGCGGATCGCCTCTCATAGATTTCCCAATGATCCAACGATGCAGAGTCGTCCTTGTGATCCAACGGCGCGGAGCCTGCAAGCAGCATGGCCTTAGAATTCCTTCTAGAAGGCCACATCTGAGGGATGTCGCTTGGAGCTAGGGTATGATCGGATGGCTGATGTTTGGAGCTAGGGTTAGGTGAAACCCCGCGGGGTTTAGAGGGATTTTGAGTTGGTCAATGGGGTTAACTTGTGTTTGACCGATATTCAACTGAGCATAACTAATTTTAAAAAATCCAAAAAGTATGAAACCTTCGCAAATCGTCGTTTTATAAGACACACTAACGAGGAAAAAAATACTAAACTTGGTCTATGGTCATTTTCAAAAAAAAACTAGTTGGCACGATCGTGGTTAAATGAGCACCATTAATTTAAAAAATCGAAAAAATATAAAACCTGCGCACAATGTTGTCTTATGTGACATGTTACCAACAAAAAAATTATAAACTTGTTCTATGGACATTTTCATGAAAAAACCTTCACACACATGATCTATCACGTACAATGGTACAGAGAGTTCAAGGAAAGGAGATAGGTTTTTTGAAAAACTAGAAAAATAAAAAAAATCACCAAAGCTTCATTTCAAAGTGAATAATAAGGATCTGAAATTAGTTTTCCTTTTTCATCTTTTAAATGTGTTTTTAATGGTTTTCTATTAAATCACATTATTTTCAAAAAAAGTAGAAATATGAAGATTAATTCAATAAATAGCGAGACTCCAAATCTACACTATATAGATTGAATAGGTGTTAATAAAAAATATTTGGCAAATTTAGAGTAGGTCCAAAAAATACTTGATTATAAATGGGGCAGTTTACCCTAGCTTCGGAGCACATTTGGAGCACATTTCCCATGACTATAAGTTTTACCATGCAATAGAGATCAGATTGATCACCTAATGTTTACAATAGTTCAGCAAACATTGCAACATCACACCACATATCTAAGTTCAAGTGTTGGTTCAAATTCAAAATTTGCCTAGAATGCAAATTCTGCCTCAAATTTCACATCAAAGTATGAATAGCATTATTAAACCTTACAAGTTTTCATAGTTGTTCAAATTGACAACAGAAACCATTGTACAAATCCTTAAAGTCCAAACTTTACAACTCGCATTCAACGTTCGAAGTTCACATCTTTGCCTTACTCCTTGTGTTTCGCGACGGCTTAACAGCCTTGCTCCTAGTTTCCCTAGGTGGGAGATCCACCTTTTTCTTCTTCCTTCTGATCTTCACTTAAGGTGGTGGCTGTCGAGGTGCTGACGGAGAACATGCACTGGCCAGTTAACTGGATTCAAAACCTTCAGAAGCCATGGCTTCATATTCTAATTCTTTCTCTCTTGGCCTTTTCTCTTCTTTTCCTCTAATTTTCCTAGAGCTAGATCAAACAGGAAAAAATTATAAGCCGTAAAAAAGAGAGAAGAAATGCACAAAAAAGGGAAGGTTGTTGCACACATACCAAGCTGCTGGTAGTGCTAATTCAGTTGCTTCATTCTCCTCTGAATTAGCTTCAATCTGCTTTGCTGCTTCATTCTCATCTGTATTAGTTTCAATCTGCTCTAATGTTGCATTCACCTCTGCATTTTTTGCTGCCCATTGTTCCTCTTCTCCAAATGAAGCATCCACTGGATTGGTACATAGCCTAGCAATGTGCCATAGGGTTCCACATTTTCTGCACTTACGCTATCTTTTTACACGACCCACTTCACCTCTTCCGATCATGTTCTTCCTTGGTCTTCCTGGTTGTCTAGTCAGTATAGGAGAATGTAGTTTGAACCCCGGATCTACTATATTCCATTGGTATTTTCCCAAGAGTACAGGCACATTGGAAGCATAAGCAACCCTAAATTTGGCAACAGAAAAATATTCAGAGATGTATTGATCAACTTCACCATCTTCACCACCTACAACAGCCATTAGATATAGGGCATGTATGCATGGCTTCCCACAGAGCTGCCAAGGCCTATAACTGCATTCCCTAGTTGCTAGGTTAACTGGATATCTCCATTCCCTATTTTACTGTCAGTATATGTTACCTCAGCCTTGTGTGTCGCCGCTCGAATGAATTTCATGTTCAGTCCTCTTGCCATGGCATGTAATGACTTAATAAGATATGAGAGCATAATATGGCCAACATATTCTGTTTCTGCAATTCTTTTTCAAAGAGCCATCTTTATCATGATCATCTACCGAATCTTATCAAATATTTGCCATATCACAAGCCCTTCCAATGACTTGATCTTTGCATTGAAACACTCTGCCAGGTTACTGTTCACATAGTCTACTTTGTAGATTTCATTGAATTTGCTTCTTGACCAAACCTTTCCATGATGTGCATCTAGGTACTCCTTCACCAGAGGATTGTGATCATACTACACTCTCGAATGATGCTCATGCTTCCTCTCACTGCATGTGTATGATGTTGGCCATAAGTTCTCATCATAAACTTTACCTTTGAATTTGTTTCTGAAATTCTACGCTAGGTGCAGCATACGTTCCCTATGCTCCACTCCAGGGAATACAATTTCCACTGCACTCTCCAAACCTTTGCAAGCATCTGTATGTATAGCTAAACCTGGGGGTGTACCTATAAGGTTGTGCAACTGCTGCAGAAACCAGACCGAACTTTCCTCAGACTCTGCCTCCACCACACCAAATGCAACTGGGAATAGCCAGTTGTGTCCATCAACTGCAAAAGCTTCCACTAGTTGTCCGCTCCACCTTCCATTCAAAGCAGTTGCATCAACAACCAAATAGGGCATGCAAACCATCAAGAAACCCCTGCCAACAAGCCTTGAAACAAACAAAATCCCTCCTTCTGAAATGACTTCCCTTTTATTTTGTATGTAAGTGTATGCTTGTCAATCTCTACAACACTCCCTGGACTAGCAGCTTCCACTTCAGATTTAAATGTGTAGAGCCACTGAAAGCTCTCATTCCAAGGCCCATTAATCCTGTCAAGAGCCATTTCCTTAGCACAGAAAATCCTCATGTAAGGTATATCAATCTTGTACTTCTCAAATAGCTTCCCATAGAGTGTTGTTAGACCAAGTGTTGGTGTTTCTCTCAACCAATCCAAAATTGCATCTACCACCCACCTAGTCTTTGCTAGCTTTGTTTTAGCCTTCCCTCCTCCCCCTCCAGGTGGACAAGTGTGCTGGTGTGGGTGAGGGAGTCCTATACTATGGGGTCCTCAGGGAGCCAGCCTGTGTGACATGGGCCGGACTGATAGGCCGTGAGGATTCAAGATAGAAGGACTTCCCTCATGTCCGGATGGGACTCTCCTTTGCTTGGATGGCAAGCTTGGTGTGCGGATCGTGTACCTTCCTTTCTTTGTAACTGACTTCGTACAACTCTAGATCCTTTAGTGCCTATATAAGCTGGAGGGCTTAGTCCATAGGGGCAATCACAATCATATAGGCTAGACATCTAGGGTTTAGCCATTACGATCTCGAGGTAGATCAACTCTTGTAACCCCTATACTCATCATAGTCAATCAAGCAGGAAGTAAGGTATTACCTCCATCAAGAGGGCCCGGACCTGGGTAAACATCGTGTCCCCTGCCTCCTTGTTACCTTCGATCCTCAGATGCACAGTTTGGGACCCCCTACCTGAGACCTGCCGGTTTTGACACCAACATTGGTGCTTTCATTGAGAGTTCCACTTTGTAGTCACTAGAAGGATCGATGGCTCCATCAACCATCCACGACAACACCTCCCTGAGGCAGACTTTTCTCCCTTGCCAAATCTTTGTATTCGGCGGCTTCGCACTACGTGTCAATTCGACTGGCCATCTGGAGCAGATCGACAGCTACGCCCCTGGTCATCAAATCAGTTTTGGAAACCTAAACTACTTTGATGATATCCGAGGAGACTTGATCTTCCAAGGGTTCGCGGCCTCAATCGCAGCTCCGGCCTTAGATCCAGAATCACTCACCGAATCCAAAAACGGGAGTTTAGAGCCCGCCGAACTCTCCGCAGCTATAGAGCTCAGCACCGGGGATACGGAGGGGGTCGTTTCATCGGCCGGCCCAGAGTCATTCAAGTTTTCCTCTATCCTCCTCGAGACGGACTTGCCTACGTACACCAGCTCCGAACTCTCGAGGTCTGTATTATACGAGCTCGGCCAGGGAACTCCTGTCCCGCCCTGCTCCACGGATTCTCGCTTCCCTATCCAAACCTCACCCTTAAACGAGGTTTCGGACTTAATGTGATCCCTCACCATTACAGAAGGGTTGCTGCCGAACTATGCCCAGCCTGCACTAGGGGCTGAGAGCGGGGAATTTTACGTCCCACCCACCATCCACTTCATAGCCACTGTCGAGGACTTAACCGACATGCTTGATTACGCTTCCGAAGACATCGACGGCATGTACGATGATGCCGGAGAAGAGCAAAGCCAGAACCCGCCGCTTACCGGACGCTGGACGACCACTTCCACATATAACGTGTACATGGTGGACTCACCCAAAGAAGATCACGACGAAGGTGGGAAGGACCCAGTCGAGGATAATTGTCCTGTGGCACCACCAAAACGTCGTCGCCAGCGGCGCCGCTCTAAATCGCATCGAGAAAAAGACAGTAATACCGGTACCGAAGACAATAATACTCAAGATAATGCCAAAGACCAAGAAGCCCCTATCGAACGATCATCCAAGCAGGATGATTGGGAGGAGGGGCAAGTCAACCCCGATGATCCCATCGGGAACGAGGGCTTGGAGGATGGTGATTACGTACCAATCTCCGAAGAAGACGAGAGCCTCGGTGACGAAGAATTCATCGTGCCAGAGGAACCCTTCGAACAAGAGAACTTCAAGCGCCCACTAATAACCACGGCAAGAAGCCTGAAAAAGAAGCAGCAGCAGCTTCAAGCTGATCAGGATCTGCTCAATGACAGATGGACTGATGTCTTGGCAGCCGAGGAATACAGCCTCGAATGCCCAACCAAGAGTTATCCGAAGCGCAAGTTGCTACCCCAATTCGATGACGAGGCCCCAGATCCTATATCGTCCATGCATAATGCTGCTGGCGGACCTAACCGACCACCACGTGAACGGGACAGAGCGGCAACTCAAGCCGAACACCCGCCTGCACCACCCCGTCGTAAAGGTAGAGAGACAACAGCTGCAGGATACACTTACGACCTATGACAGGACCTGGATAATAGAGCCGGTCAGACCAGATCAATATACGGATCAAGGGAGCGAGCCCTAGCACGAGAAGACGGCCATCAAGCCTGGCGCGACAAGCCTAACTTCACATGGGCTGAAAACCGCATACAAACTCCATCTGAACTGCGTCGTGATGTGGCCCGATATAGAGGTGCCGCGCACCCCCTATGTTTCACTGATGAGGTGATGGAACACCAGTTCCTAGAAGGGTTTAAACCCGTGAACATCGAATCGTACAATGGCACGACATATCTCGCAGTGTGTATTGAAGATTTCCTTCTCCACATTCACATGGCTCGCGGTGATGATCTACATGCCATCAAATACCTTCCCCTCAAGCTTAAGGGACCAGCTCGGCACTGGTTAAACAGCCTCCCAGAAAACTCTATTGGGAGCTGGGAAGACCTAGAGGATGCCTTTAGAGACAACTTCCAGGGCACTTATATCCGTCCTCCAGATGCCGATGACCTTAGTCACATAGTCCAGCAGCCCGAAGAGTCAGCCAGAAAATTCTGGACCCGGTTCCTAGTCAAAAAGAACCAAATTGTCGATTTTCTGGATGCTGAGGCTCTAGCAGCCTTCAAATACAGCATCCGAGATGAATGGCTTGCCCGACACCTCGGCCAAGAAAAGCCGAAGTCCATGGTAGCCCTCACATCACTCATGGCCCGCTTTTGCGCAGGCGAAGATAGCTGGCTTGCTCGTAGCAGCAATAGTACCAGCGATCCTGGCACTTCCGAAGCAAAGAACATAAACGGCAGGCCCCGACACAATAAAAACAAGCATCAGAGCAACACTGAAAACGCCGAAAACACGTCGGTCAATGCCAGATTCATTGGCTCCAAGCCCAGCCAACGGAAGAGGACATTCAAAAGAAATAAAGACGGTTCATCTAGCCTAGACCGAATACTCGATCGACCTTGCTAGATTTATGGCACCCCTGACAAGCCTGCTAACCATACCAACAAAAGTTGTTGGGTCTTCAAACAGGCCGGGAAGTTAAACACCGAGCACACGGGGAAAGGGTCGCCCAGCGAGGATGACGATGAGGAGCATCTCCCACCAAACACAGGGGGACAGAAGAAATTTCCCCCTAAGGTCAAGACGGTGAACATGATATACGCTACCCACATCCCCAAAAGGGAGCGCAAGTGCGCCTTAAGGGACGTCTATGTGATAGAGCCAGTCGCCCCAAAATTCAACCCATGGTCAGCATGCCCGATCACCTTCGATCGCAGGGACCATACGAACAGTATCCATCATGGATGTTCAGCGACATTGGTCCTCGACCCAATTATCGATGGATTCCACCTCACGAGGGTCCTCATGGATGGCGGCAGCAGTCTTAATCTGCTCTATCAGGACACAGTCTGGAAAATGGGTATTGACTCGTCAAGAATCAGACCCACAAAAACTACCTTTAAAGGAGTAACCTGGTGTAGAAGCCCGTTGCATGGGCTCAATCACATTGGAGGTTGTATTCGGTTCACCGGACAACTTCCAAAGCGAAGACTTGATCTTCAACATCGTCCCTTTCCACAGTGGCTATCATGCACTGCTCAGACGAACTGCGTTTGCCCGCTTCAATGCGGTCCCGCACTATGCTTATCTAAAACCCAAAATGACAGGCCCACGTGGTGTTATAACAGTTCATGGAAACATGGATTGCTCCCTCCGTACTGAGGAGCACACTGCAGCCCTCGCAGCGGAGGTATAGGTTGGCCTTATCAAGCCGAACTCCACATCGGCAGTCAAGCCATCGGAGCCTGTCAAACGAGTCCGGACTACCCCACAGAATGATAATCCAGCTCATCAGGAGCTTGACTAGCAATCCGGCCTCTGTCTTCGCCCCAACCAAGTAGCAGCATATGTACCGCGTGCTCATAACTACGCACTAAAAATACCATGGGCGACGATGGAGGCATATCAAGGATGAAGTCCACAATATGGCTCAACCGTATCAGGACCCCAATCTATCTTTTTCTTAACTTTATTTTTTCTTTACAGGTTCGTTACAACCTACATCACCCCTTTTTATGGTGTCAACGGCCCCGTTTCCGGCCCCTTATGAAAACTTATTCATTAATCCTCTAAAAGGATCACACACCAAGGGGAAAAGCAGCACAGATGTACGGCGGAGTACCTAAAGGATCTTTCAAGATCACCTCCTCCCTTGTTCTTAAATACCTGTACACGGCTTTCCTTTGCGCTCGGCATGTAAAATAGCCTTGATACTTATAGCATTATCTATACAAATACGTTTTGACGTATCAATCAGACTATAATGGAAACTTTTTTTCGCCCAAATTATTTGGTACTGGCTTATTTATATTTTTTCCTTTTTTTCGTCATCTGATCATCATGTACACCTCGGCACGACCTAAATCACCAGGGGCTCCATTCAGCCGCGTACATGTATTAAATTTAACATAAGTCCGAACACTTCCACAAGTGCAATTCGGCGTCCCAAATCTAGCTTTATATGCATCAGCTCTGAATCATGTCTTGGGTCAATAGTTGGGTTGCCCGGCTCCTATGGTTACTACCTTACATTCCGATTGTTCGGCTAAGGAAGTAAAGGGAGAACTATTGCGATTGTGTTTCTGGTTGGCCGGCTAAACACCTCAGTAGAGAAAGCCAAAAACTGACTGTCATGATGTGGCGAGAACTGGTTAGATATTCGGTGACTCAGTATAAATCTCTTGCGATTTTCTCTGTGTCACACGAAGGACTGGTTTTTACCTGGTAAGGTGTCTACAGCACCCGAGTTCCGATCGCTGAACAATACCAGGGGCTGCACCTACAATCTTATTATCAAACTCCTATGGCTAAGTGAGAGTGATCAAGCCGCATAGTCTGATTGTCTGGTTCACCGCACTAGCACCTCCTTCAAGGACCAAGACGTTGGGTTAAGTGTGTTTTTGTGCTATTCCGAACACCCCCATAGTATCTACGCGAGGGGCTGAAGCTGACGACTGGCCAACTCTCAGATTTAATAAAACGACCGCAAAGGAGGATAAATAAATTCAGATAAAACAAGACTCAAATTACACAAAACACCTTGTTTTCATTATACAGAGTTTGGGCAGCATGGCTACATTCATTCAAATATGATGTCCTTCGAACACAGGCCCTCTATAATGCGGGAACCTTCAAGGACGTCGTCAAAGTATCGCTCCGGCATACGATGCTCCTTGCCTGCTGGTGTCCCTCGGTTGCAGGACTGGTGGCATTCATCTTTGCCCATTGCACCTTGACACGGGCGAAGGCCATACGGGCACCTTCGATACAGACTGGTAACTTTATAGCATCAAGCCATGGGCAGGCATCGATTAGCCACTTCACAAGCCCGAAATAGCTATTAGGTATGGGTTCGGCTGGCCAAAGACGGACTATGATATCCTTCATGGCCAGTTCGGCCATCCTGTGTAGCTCGGTCAGCTGTTTCAGCTGATCAATGAGGGGCATAGGCTGCTCTGGCACAAGGTACTGCGATCAGAATAGTTTCTCTATGGAGCTTCCCTCTTCGGCTCGGAAGAAGTCTGCCGCATTGGCAATACTTCGGCGAAGATCCGTAAACGCTCCTGGAGAACTCCAAATGTGTTGGAGATATAACTATTTGTGTAAGCCGCCCAGGAGGGGCCGAGTTACGCAAAGAGGATTCACCAGAGAGAGGCCCAAGGCCAAGCATGAAGATGGCGGTTCAATAAAGGGCTTAAGGCCCACAGGCGACTTAAGGCCCGTTGTATTAAACCGCCATAATAGCATGACTTGTATTGTAAGGAATATTTAACTAGTCACCAAGCCGGACACTGTTTCTAAGCCGGCCGGGACTCTGTAGGTCACAGGGCGTCAACCCGTGTATATAAGGGGACGACCTGCTGGCGGCTTAGGGCAAGAAACAACTCATCGAGAGTCGGGCATAGCGTATCTCGCTCCCTGGTCATCGAAACATCAATACCAACCCAAATAGACGTAGGCCTTACCTTCACCGTAAGGGGCCAAACTAGTATAAACTCTCTCGTGTCCCTTGTCCCGATTTAACCCCTTCAAGCTTCCTAGTTGCGATGGCTCCACAACTAAGTCCTTTCACAAGGACGTCTGACGTGACTATTCCACGGCAGTTGGCGCCCACCGTGGGGCCAGCGCACGGTGGATTTGAGTTCTTGAAGGGCAACTTCGACGGGCTCAAGGGGTACGTAGTGGGCCGGATGACCAAGAGTCGTCGCGGCAAGATCTACATCGACGACGAAGGTTGGGGCCCCGACGCCGGCTCAATTGAGTACGGCTACCGGGTCCCCTTTGGCGGAATCCACGTCTTCATTGGCCGGATCGGTGAGCCGGGCCCTGAGCCGGACAACTGCACCGACCTCGTCGAGACGGCTCAGCGTGCGAGGAAGACCCGAACTCAGCCAGTCATGAGGCGTGCCTTCGTGGGCTGCGTCCATGGAGAGGAACTTTCTGGATCTGAAGATGGGGGTGAACCGGCCGTCCTCTCAGACGGTGACTCGTCCGCCGGCTCAACAGATTCGTTGTATCAGGTACAAGACGGCACGCTCGGGGGCTGTTCCGATGGCATCAATATTCCAGACCCCGATGAGCCGCCAAGATGGGCTGGAATCTTCATGGCTGGGACTCAGCCCGGTTCAAACTCCACGGCAGCCGCAGCGATCACGTCCGGGTCAGGAGCAGCCGGGGCAGGCGGCCCCGTGTGCCCACCGGCTCAGGTGCTGATGGATCTCATGGACAAGCTTACGGCCCTGTTAACCGCTGCGGTTATTCCTGCTGACAAGGATGAGCACGATGCAACAGTAGCTCAGGTGCGTGAGGAGATAGCTCAGGCCAAGGAGGCCTTGGCAGCTGAGGATACAAGACTAGCTGCAGAACGGGCGGCTCTCGACGCCCGGGCACAGCGCTTGCAGTCAGAAACTTACCAGCTCACGATGAGCTTGAACGCATCCAATGAGGTAATGAGGAGGAGACATCAGAAAGCGTAGCCCCGTTTACCTTCGAATTACGACCCCCGGGTTCTCTTTGCTACACCCGGGGCCGGCCCTAGTAACCCGCCAGAGGACGATCGGCTTATGACAGCCGGAACAGGAGGACCAGCTCAGCCCAGGGATATGGTGCCGCCTCATGTGAGCATGCCACCACCGCGTTATGTGCCGATTCCACCAGGTCACTTTTCCAACCCCATGGAGAACTTGATCGCAGCCTCAGCACGTTTAGCGGCTCTTCCTATGGAAGGAGATGACCCGACGGCGGTGGAGACCCGGAGGGTCAGGGAGCTCCTCCAGACAGCCCTGGCTCAGCAGGAGAACTATTCTTATAGCCGGGACAGGATTCATTCGACTCCCCCGCCTTGGGTAGCACCGCCTCGCTAGAACCGGAGCCCGAGTTACAGCAGACGCATGGAGTCGGAAGCTTTGTCAAGCAATGCCCAACGGCTTAACCAACCCGGGGGCTATAACCCGGCGCAGGACCAAGTACGTCAGGAGAATGATCACCCGGAGTATCCAATGACATCGGTTGAGGCGGGAGTAGCCACTAGAACCGGCGGTGTCCCGTGCCTGGTGCCGGCTCTGCGTGACGTACGTCTGCCCAAGGACTTCAAGGGACCTAGAAAGGTGCCAAATTACACGGCCGATTTACAACCCGCGGCGTGGATCGAGAGTTATGAGATGGCCATGGAGTTGCTGGAAGTCAATGACGCGGCAATGGCTAAGTATTTCATCATGATGTTGGATGGAACGGCCCGGTCTTGGCTAAAGGTCTTACCACCCAATTCCATTGGTTCATGGGGCGAGTTAAAGGCCTGGTTCATCCAGAACTTCAAGGACACCTGTAAACAATCTATGTCGATTGTGGACTTGATGGATTGCAAGCAAGAGGAAGGAGAATCCACCACCCATTGGGTACGCCGGGTCAAAGAGATAATTCATTCCTCTGATAAGATGGATGCCGGCTCTGCAGTTCTTATGCTGGAGAAAAATTGCCGTTTTGAGCCGCTGAGGATGAAACTGGGGCGCCTTAAGCATGACCTCACAGATATGGGTACGCTAATGGCAGCTTTAGTCAAATACGCCAATTCTGATAGTACCAAGGATCCCGCGTCTGACGATGAGAAGACAGGGAAGGGAAAAAGGAACGGCAATGGAAAGGGTCAGCAGCATAACCCGGGGGCTCAAGGCGGCAATAAGCGTAAGGCGGACGGTAACCCAGAGTTCGTGGCCAATGCCAATGTACGAGGTAACAATCCGAGACGTAAGGGTAAACTGCCGTGATCCGGCGGGTCAGGCCCATCACTGGAGCAACTACTCAATGAGCCCTGCCCGAGACACGGCACCCGGGAGCGGCCGGCCACACATCTATGGAAGGATTGTGCGATCATGAAGGCGTTCAAAAACTCCAACACCTTCGACGGTGGTCAAGGATCTGGTGGCGGCTCAGGGGCTGGCGGCTTTCATGGCCCGGGCGGCGGTTCAAATTCCGGTTTTCAGGGGCATCCAGGTGGCAACAGTCAGTAGCAGTCTGGTCAAGGCGGACAGCAGCAGCAACAGTCGGGTTATCAAAGCCATCCAAAGCAGTTGGGCGGTGGACAGTACCACGTGTTTACCACTAGCTTGTGCAAACGTGGCCAGAAGGTTCATAAGATGGCGGTGAATTCTGTTGAGCCGGCAATCCCTCGTTATTTAAGGTGGTCAGAGCAGCCCATCATATGGAGTAGGGAGGATCATCCTCCGCGGGTCGATAACCCAGGTCAGTTGGCTTTGGTAGTGGCGCCTCAGGTTGGTGGGTATAAGTTCACCAAGGTGCTCATGGATGGGGGTAGTAGCATCAACATCCTTTACTACGAGACCTTTCAGCGCATGGGATTGACTGATAAACATCTGAGAACATCCAACACTATTTTCCATGGAGTTGTCCCTGGTAAGTCGGCTTACCCATTTGGCAGGATTGAGCTGGAGGTGGCTTTTGGAGATGAACATGACTCCCGAGCTGAGAAATTGATGTTTGAAGTGGTCAAGATCCGGAGCCCATACCACGCTCTGTTTGGACGGCCGGCTTATGCTAAGTTTATGGCCCGCCCATGTTACGTTTATTTACAGCTCAAGATGCCGGGTTACAAGGGCACCATCACTGTACATGGCAGTCGTAAGGTAGCATTGGAGTGTGAAGAGGGTGACGCGGCTTATGCTGAGTCGGCCTGCGCAGCGGAGGAGCTCAAATTTTACCAAGATAATGTTGACCCGGCGGATATGACATCCCTGAACAAGCCAACTACAGAGCATGACCCGGCATTGAAGTTTAAGTCGGCAGCTGAGACAAAGCTTGTTGAGTTTACCTGGGTGATTCTTCTAAACAATTCAGCATCAGCAGCAACTTGGATCCCAAATAGGAAAGCGCGCTCATCGAGTTCATCCGTGAGAACCGGGACATCTTTGCATGGAAACCTTCTGACATGTCGGGTGTACCGAGGGAACTCGCTGAGCACACTCTCAATATTGATCCAAAGTATAAGCCGGTAAGGCAGTTTCTTCCCTGTTTTAATGAAGAACGATGGAAATCTATTGGGGAAGAAGTCGCCCGGCTCTTAGCAGCCGGGTTTATCATTGAAGTTTTTCATCCGGAGTGGTTGGCTAACCCGGTGCTCGTCCTCAAGAAGAATGGCACCTGGCGGATGTGTGTGGACTACACAGACTTAAACAAGGCTTGTCCAGTGGACCCTTTTGCTCTTCCCCGTATTGATCAAATCATTGATGCTACGGCGGGTTGTGAGCGTTTGAGTTTTTTGGATGCTTACTCCGGTTATCATCAGATTAAGATGGCAGTTAAGGACCAGGAGAAGACGGCTTTCATCACTCTGTTTGGAGCCTTCTGCTATGTATCTATGCCATTTGGGCTCAAGAGTGCCCAGGCGACTTATCAGCGGTGTGTGCAGAACTATTTGCACGACCAAATTGGGCGTAATGTCCATGCTTATGTGGATGACATTGTGGCGAAGTCCAAAGAAAAGGAGACCTTGATATCCGACTTAAAGGAGACCTTTGATAATCTCCGGGTCTACAAGATGATGCTTAACCCGGCCAAATGCGTGTTTGGTGTCCCTGCAGGCAAGCTTTTGGGCTTTCTGGTGTCCAACAGAGGCATCAAAGCTAACCCCGAGAAGATTAAGGCGATTACCTCTCTGGCTAAACCAGCGTGCATCAATGATGTTCAGCGACTGGCGGGTCGCGTAGCCGCCTTAAGTCGGTTCATAAGTCGGCTCGGTGAGAAAGCCCTCCCATTGTATCAGATGATGAAGAAAACTGACACTTTTTTTTGGAGTGAGGCCGCTGATGCTGCTTTTGAGGACTTAAAGAGACAATTGTCTGAGCTGCCGGTTCTTGCGGCTCCAATTGACAAAGAGCCTTTGTTGTTATATGTGGCTGCCAATTCGCGAGCCGTTAGCGTTGCCATCGTGGTGGAGCATAAGGAAGCCGGCAAGGAGCATCTGGTTCAACGACCGGTTTACTACATCAGTGAGGTGCTCATTGAATCCAAGCAAAGGTACCCACACTGGCAAAAGCTTGTTTATGGGGTGTTCATGGCAAACCGGAAGTTGAAACAGTATTTTCAAAGCCATCCTATAACTGTGGTAAGTTCTGCCCCTTTGGGGGACATTATTCAGAACAGGGAGGCCACAGGACGAGTCGCCAAGTGGGCTATTGAGCTTGGGCCTCATGGATTGAAATACATGCCCCGAACGGCTATTAAGTCTCAGGCCTTGGTGGACTTCATCAATGATTGGACAGAGCTGCAGGCACCTGAGGAGAAGCCGAATAACACATACTGGACTATTCATTTTGACGGGTCCAGGCAGCTAGAAGGCTCGGGGGCTGGAGTGGTGTTAACTTCCCCTCGAGGTGACAAATTTCGTTATGTGCTCCGGCTTATGTTTCCATGTACTAACAATGCAGCTGAATATGAGGCATTACTTCATGGTCTCCGAATAGCTAAGGAGATGAACTTAAGCCGGGTGCGATGCTTGGGCGACTCAGATTTGGTGGCTCAACAAGTGTCAGGCAAGTTGGATTCCAAAGACCCCCTCATGGCGGCTTATCGTCATGAAGTAGATGCTATGGCTGGTCACTTCATGGGTTACCAAGTGGAGCACATTGATCGAAGGAAGAACGAGGCGGCTGATGCTTTAAGCCGGCTGGGATCCCAACGTAAGCCGGTGTCGCCCAACACCTTTCTTGATGTGTTACATAACCCTTCTATCAAGGTACCTACCGAGGAAGACTTAGCAGTGCCAGACCCGGAGGCACAGCTGGTGGCGGCTCTTCATGTTATCCCGGACTAGACGGTGCCTTACTTGGCTTATATGACCCGGGGTGAGTTGCCGGAGGATGAGACGTTGGCGAGACAAATCGTCAGGCGTTCTAAATCCATGACAATTGTTAACGGCGAGCTACATCACCTCAGCGTCACGGGGGCGTTTCAACGCTGTGTGTCACCTGCAGAAGGCCAAGAAATACTCCGTGAGATCCATGAAGGAGATTGTGGCCATCATGCCGGGTCAAAATCCCTAGTGGCCAAGGCCTTTCGTCATGGTTTCTATTGGTTGACGGCTCACGCTAATGCAGAAGATCTGGTCAGTAAATGTGATGGGTGTCAAAATTTCTCACGACGAGCTCATGTGCCGGCTCAAGAGTTGAGGATGATCCCAATTACTTGGCCATTTGCATTCTGGGGGCTTGACATGGTTGGACCTTTCAAAAGGTCCAAGGACAAAAAGACACATCTGCTAGTGGCAGTGGATAAGTTTACCAAGTGGGTTGAGGCAGAGCCGGTCAGTAAATGTGATGCAGCCACGGCGGTTCAGTTCATTAAAAAGGTGATCTTTCGTTTTGGTTTTCCACATAGCATCATAACTGATAATGGCACTAATCTCTCTAAGGGTGCCATGGAAGAGTTCTGTCAAAGAGAACATATCTGGATTGATGTTTCGGCTGTTGCTCATCCTCAATCCAATGGTCAAGACGAGAGAGAGCTAATCAAGAGATCCTGAAAGGTATCAAGCCCCGGCTCTTGGTCCCTTTACAACGAACTCCGGGTTGTTGGGTGGAGGAGTTACCCTCCGTGTTATGGAGCATCAACACTACGCCTAACAGATCTACGGGATACACACCTTTCTTCATGGTTTATGGAGCAGAGGCGGTCCTACCAAGTGACATCCGGCACGACTCATCCCGTGTGTTGGCTTATGTTGAGGCGGATAATGAAAAGGCTTGTCAGGATGCACTCGATTTGTTGGATGAGGAGCGAGACTTGGCAATAGCCCGCTCGGCGATTTACCAGCAAGACCTGCACCGCTATCACAGCCGCCGGGTTAAGAGCAAAACCTTTCAGGAAGGTGACTTGGTGCTCCGGCTCATCCAGGATCAGTCTGATATGCACAAGCTATCCCCGCCTTGGGAAGGACCCTTTGTGGTCAGCAAGAATCTGCACAACGGGTCATATTATCTCATCGATATTCGAGAGCGCAAGGACTCATTTAAATCGAAGGAGGAGACCCGCCGGCCGTGGAACATAGCTCATCTCCGGCCTTACTATACTTAAGTTACTTCTTAAGATACTTTCTATAATGTACATATTATATAAAGCAATAAAGCAAGACCTCTGTCCTTTTTTCCCATAAAGAATGTTTCATGTTTTCTTTATCAGGTGATGGAGAATGCCAACAGGGGACAGATCATATCTGAATCCGGCTTTCCTTTTGTTCCGGCTTATGATCATATCTGAATCTAGCCTTGGTCACTTGGGGGCTTCCTGTTCAAACATAGGTCGTATTCGAACCAAAGAGAACATAGCTGTCGATACCCACTTGATGGGCATATTGCCAAACCCACTTGGGGGCTTCCTGGTCAAATTTGAATCATAGCTTAACCCCTTTGGGTCTGACGTGGATCGTATTCGAATCAGCATCATTAAACAACTCTTATGTTCACTTGGGGGCTTCCTGTTCAAATATAGGTCGTATTCGAACCAAAGAGAACATAGCTGTCGATACCCACTTGATCGGCATCGCCAAAGCCACTGGGGGCTATATGATCGTATCCGAATCTTAGCTTAACCCCTTTGGAACGGCTCTCTGATCGTATTTGAATCAGGAGCCTGTGAGCATTTGCAAGTATGAGTATTTTCACTATCATTGAAACCTTCTTGAGGAGATGGTTCTTGATCTTTCCGGCTTTATATTAGTTACTTCAGGTTCTAACAAGTGCCAAGTAAAATTTATATGAGCCGGAGAGGTTATCAAAAAGGGTTGCAGGTATGCTGTTATGATTATGTTTTAACTAATCATGAACCGGCTTATGCATATGATTTTTGATCATGTACGGGTTATCAATATTCTATAACCCGCTGGTGCAGTGAATCGTCCAGGAAAGCCTTGCCTGTTTTACGTGCAAGTTAAAACGGAGCAAGGTGAAGGATCAAGGAAACACTTGATTAACATAAGCAAGGTGAATTTGGTACTGGCGGCTTAACAAAAGCAATAAGTACCATAAGGCATGACAGGCATTAAGGAGTTTTTATATCCTATTACAAGACTCCCCGAGTCTGAATAAGTGAAACATTGTTTTTTGCCAAGTTGTAACCCGACTGGCGGCTCATTCCTCCGGCTGGCTTGATGACTCCGGGTTATCCTTCCCCGCCTCTCCTTCGGTTGTTTTGTCCTGGAAGGTGGACAAGGCCCAGTCAATGCCGCTCAAAGCTTCAAATTCAGCTTCATCATCTATTAAACTGGCCGGGTCCACTTCAGGGGCAAAGGTATGCTTACGCGTTGGAGGGAGTAGGCTGACTTGGTCATATGGGACATTGTGGATTCTCCGGTTCTCGCTATCATAACCCGGCGAATACTTGGTGAGATTAGTGTCCTCCCCAATGAGAGTCGCCAGAGGGCGTATGACCTTAACACAGGCAGCGAAGTCCTGTTCGCCAAAAGCCGTGCCGTCCTCCTTAAGACTTGGATATCCAAGAGAGAGGTCAGCAAGGTCAAGCTCTGGCACCCATGCTTTTGCCCGACTCAACGCAGCCATGGCTCCGGCTCTTGCAGATGCCCGCCTTAAGTCTTTAATGCGTTGAGGTAGCACCGACAGATGTCTCAACACGTCTTGCAAAAGCCGGGGAGAGGTATTTGACAAAGCCACAACGGTCAACGCACGCTGTGACCCGGAGTACAACTGCTCTATCAAGGTGTACACTGCCTTAAGCTTGACAAGCATGTTTTCCTTCAGATTGGTTCTCCTGGGGCCTGCATATTCACAGGTATAACAGTAAGCTGGAGGCAACTATTACAATAACTCTTGAAGGATTACAATGTTTATGAGCGGCTTACCAAAGATAGCCGAGACCATTTGGGATATGTGCCGCTTTAAGTCGGACAGCTCATTTGTTGCTTCGGCAAGAGATGCCTCCGCTGTCTCAACCCGGGTCACCAATGAAGCCCTCTCATCAACCCAAGCCTTCTTTTCCGATTCAAAATTCTTCTTCAGCTTCTCTTGTTCAGAGATACTGAATTCAAACTTGGAATTGGCTTTCTGAGCTTCAAGCTCTTGGGTTTTCAACCGGCTCTTCAAATCAGCAATCTCTACCTCAAATTGACTTGCGGTGGCCTACATTGACATCAGGTTATGGTAAGAATCTTGGTAAGATAACATTTAAGTCCCAAGTATTTTACAAGTAAAGATACTTGGCACTTGGGGGCTAATGTATGTTTAAAGCATTTTTAAGTCTATTTTACCAAGTTACACATATTAAGTCTCAAGCACTTTACAAGTAAAAGTACTTGACACTTGGGGGCTAATGTGACCCAAATTTAACGTTTCATGTTATCTCCGGGTTAAACATATTCAATTTAAACCGGACAAAACTAATGGCTAGTAGATTACTAAGTCTACAGCATATTCAGTCATAAGCAATAGACTTGGGGGCTGGTACAGTAAGTAAGATTCAGAGTGAAAGCTTAAATTTTACCTCAGATTTATGTTGTATTTGCTTCACCATGTCAATTTCCAGGTCACGACTACTGTGTACTTGGTTCAGATAGCCCGAGACTATATCACCAATACTTAGATCAGAGTAATCGGTGATGTCTTGTTTGGACCTCCGGCTCTGGGCAAATTCCTCCTTGGCGGTGCATTGGGCAAGGGCAATAGGCCGGCCCGGTTCAACGTATTGGCTCTTCACAATTTCAACCTCCGGGTTAACCGTCTTGGCTGGGCTAGGAGTTTCTGGGTCATCCGAGTTGTGAATCACGTCTTCTGCAGGCGGGTCAGAAGTTGGCTCCGAAATGTCAGAAGCTGGTTCAGGAGGTGGCTGAGGAGCGGAGCTGTCTGGAACGGATGAGTCAAGCACCGGTTCAGTAACCACCGGGTCTTGGGACGGCTTATTCTTCTTTGCCCTCTTGCTGGGTTTTACTTGCAAGCTGTCAAACAAACAGGAAAGATAAGTATCAAAGTGTAAGTATGGATAACCTCACAGTAGGAAAAGTTATATTACCCGGGAGCCGTTTTGAAAGCCGGCATGTTCAATTGCATCGACTCATCAGAAGAAGGGGAAGTATCCTGATAGTTGGAGTCAGATGAATTGAGAGGTTGGCGAATCAAACCCATCAAGGGTAAAACAAAACGTAAGTCAGAGATCACCTCAGTCCGACGCTTCCTGGTTACATCGGGTAAGCCGGAGGAAAGCTCTGCGTCCTGGTTGGCCCGAGTCTGCCGCCGGTTCTCAAACTGTTGTTGCTTCAAAAGAAATTGAGGATCTTGGTAAGCGAGAGGGTGTGAAAACCTTACTTTCCGGGTCACCCTTCGGATTCTTTGTTGTCAAAGGCTCTGAGTCGGAGGAAATTATAGTTACCTCTTCGCCAGCTGCTTGGCTGTTCCCAGTATCCTCCTGAAAGGATCTAAATGTCAGTAAGGTAACGGTGAAGGAATTAAAGAAAATTAAAAAGATTACCTCTTCCTCATCTGAAGAAGAGTCGTCCAGTCTCATCATATCAGAGGCGTTGGGGTTCTTCTTTTTGGAGGTACCCGTCCTGGCGGCTTTCCTTTCGGTCTTCTTGGCCGCCCGGGCCACTTTTGCAACGTCATGATCATACTTGACTTTCCAGAAGTTGTCATCGGCCTGTGGAAAAAGACAAGGAATCATAAGCACCAGAAGGTAACATATTAAAGAGTATTTGTGAAGACTAGTAACTTACTGCAGGAGCCGGATTCTTCTTGCAGAAGGGAAGCAAATTGAAAGTATTACTGGTTACAGTGCCTTCCTTCAATAGTGATTGGACTGTAGCATCTGCCACATCATCTGGTAAGTCCTCAGGGCTGTGACGCATTGAGTCGTCCTTTTCGCCTGTGTAAGTACGCATTAAGCCGGAGCGGCGGCTTAATGGTAGTATCCGCCAGGTGACCCAGACCCGGACCAAGTCAATGCCAGTTAACCCGTTGCCCAAAAGGGCCTTGATCTTTCTGATGGTGGGGTTAAGAGGCAGGCGCTCAACAGCAGTTAACGTGTCCGGCATAGGATGATTGGACTCAAGGCGCAGGGCGCGAAAGCCGGGCAGAGGCTTCTTGTTAGCCGAAGAGGTGTCTTGGCAGTAGAACCACGTCTGATTCCAGTCTTTGGGATGACTCGGCAGCTCAGCGTAAGGAAAAAGGCAGTCTCTCTGCCGCTGGATTGAGATGCCGCCAAGTTCAAGACTAGGTCCGCTGGCGCGCTCATTCTGCCGGTTCAGGTAAAAAAGCTCTCTGAACAGCTGCAGGCTTGGTTCCTCTCCTAAGTAAACCTCGCAGAAGACTTGGAAATTACACAGATTGGACACAGAATTGGGTCCAATATCTTGAGGCCTCAGGTCAAAGAAATCCAGAACTTCCCTAAAGAATTTTGAGCCGGGAGGGGCAAATCCCGGTTCATATGGTCTGTGAAAGTGACTACCTCCCCATCTTTGGGTTGAGGTATCTCCTCAGACGGGTGAGGGGCACGATAGGACATGATCTCCTTTTTTGGCAGATGGCCAGATGTCACAAACTCAGCAAGTTTGCTTTTGGTGACTGTGGATGGAACCCAGTTGCAAGTCACAGGGGCCTTGGCCGCCTTAGGAGCCATAACAGCAATGGCCTACGACAAAGTAAAAAGTTCCGGTTCACATTTAACCCGGGAGAAATATTCAAGATTATTTAAAGTAGCGGCTTAAGCAAGGGGCCTAATGATATAAGGGTGACAGTGCAACAATATTTAAGCCGCTACAAGTATCAAGAGCAGTTCAAAATTCTTAAGGTCATGAGAAGAAAGCAAGGTTTTCGTCTCAGTATCACTTATTTAAACTGGCTACATGGACAGTCGTGTTTATGGGTATTTGACAGAAATAATTTTCCGGGTGATACAAACAGGTTTTACCATCTACCACTGTTATCTTGGATCAAACAACTGTTCTGAAAAGAAAATTTTCTAGACCTAAGACTGGAGCGGATAAAGTTCAAGGGCTTGAATGGGGCCTCTATGTGACAGAAAGGGGTTTATTTGCATTTCAAAGTAGGTGCAAAACATCTACCGCATCAGTTTTTATCTTCTTCAAAATCAAGAAGGGCGAGGATAAAGAAATCTACGGAAGAGAGCTATTGAACAGTGAAGAACTCGAGGAACTCGAAGAACTCCAAGGCCTTGATGTGGATCTAAGGAGCAGGAAAGGGGAGACTCACCGATGCAAGGTTGCCGCGGAAGGGTGTCGCGTTCTTTCTGGTCCAGTCAGGTTGATGCAGCGGCCTGAGTTGGTGAAGACAGGAAGATCCGCGGCGGCGGCGGCGGAGCTCGAGTGGCAGAGAGGAAGCAAGAGGAAGAAGACGACTGGAAGGAGGAGAATGGGAAACCTAGGTCGCGCCTATTTATAAGGAGAGGATAATTGAGACGGCACGGGAAACGAGGAGATAAGAATTATTATCCAGTGGCCCCGACGCCTCGATTTTCGGAACAGTCAATAAAGGCAGAAATCCGTTGAAAGATACGATGACATCACACCAGCTTAACCCGGATCCAAGAGATGATGTCATGGGGGGTTAAAGGAAACCTTTTGCACGGACAGAAGATTGAGTATATGTTAAGGTATTTTCAGATTGACATGAACAGGTTCAAATCAATCTGGGGCCTAATGTTGGAGATATAACTATTTGTGTAAGCCGCCCAGGAGGGGCCGGGTTACGCAAAGAGGATTCACCAGAGAGAGGCCCAAGGCCAAGCATGAAGATGGCGGTTCAATAAAGGGCTTAAGGCCCACAAGCGACTTAAGGCCCGTTGTATTAAACCGCCGTAATAGCATGACTAGTATTGTAAGGAATATTTAACTAGTCACCGAGCCGGACACTGTTTATAAGCCGGCCGGGACTCTATAGGTCACAGGGCGTCAACCCGTGTATATAAGGGGACGACCTGCTGGCGGCTTAGGGCAAGAAAAAACTCATCGAGAGCCGGGCATAGCGTATGTCGCTCCCTGGTCATCGAAACATCAATACCAACCCAACTAGACGTAGGCCTTACCTTCACCGTAAGGGGCCGAACTAGTATAAACTCTCTCGTGTCCCTTGTCCCGATTTAACCCCTTCAATCTTCCTAGTTGCGATGGCTCCACAACTAAGTCCTTTCACGAGGACATCTGACGTGACTATTCCACGACAAAATGCGTGTCAAAAAGGTGTACTTTCTCCTTACGAACTTGCTCTGCATATTAAAAACCTTACCCACCATGATCTGCTTGGCTTCTCGGATCTCCTGACATGCGCCTTGGGCTTCAACTCGGGCTTCCTTTGCGCTTTGGAGCGCCGTAGCAAGTTCGGAGGCTCGCTCCGACACCTCGCACTCCAAGGAATCACATTTTCTTATAGCATCTAGGAGCACTTGTTGGACTTCATCCAACCTCGCCTCATGCTTTTAGCGGGCGGTTCATTCCTCGTCCGCCTCCTTCTTGGCCTCAGCCAACGCACTCTTGAGGCCTTCTACCTCCGACTTGTCAACTATAAGCATAAACATAATGCTCAGTCAGATAACAAAATTGGAGCTCATATCAGTTCAGACATGCTTGGTATAACTTACCTTGTTTTGCCTCCAGCCTCCGCTTTAGTTCAGAGACTTCGGCCGCATGCGAGGCTGCTGCCAGCTTCGCAGTCTGCTCATCCAAATAGACATATATGTTAGCTCCTATGAAGTATTATTCGATCCTCTGTTCGGCCCTTCTTCGTGAAACACCGAACAGAGTCTCAGGGGCTAATATCTATATACAAGTAGTCCTTTTGTAAATAACCAAAAATATATTACTTCATGTACCTCAAATCCTGTTAGAAAGCTAGTGTAGGCTTGGCTCAATCCGCTTTTAGTGGACTGAACCTTTTCAACCACCATACCCATAAGGGTATGGTGCTCCTCCATAATGGAAGCACTTTGAAGCGCTTCCATCAGAGTGTCCGGCGCCTCGGGATTGATAGAGGACGCCGGTGTTGACGGCACGCCCCCTTCCCTTGAAGAAGGCTGCTGATCTGATTCCGGAGCCATGTGGGTCTCTGGAATAATATTCGGTTGGGGGCTGAATTGAGCGTTGCCCCCATCACTGGTCTCCATAGGGGTTGATTTCCCCCTCTCTTCGGCTATAGAGGTGTTACCCTCCGTCACCACCTTCACGGCCTCCTGTACCTCCCCATAACCTGGAGAGGTTCTTTAGGATAACACTTTGGTGTCATTCGTGGCAGTGGGTGGAGAAGTCTGCAGAGGTGACTCGCTCTCCATCGCGCTCGTCCCTAGCGAGTTCCCATATGACGATGATTGTTGGGGGAAATCATGATCCGGCTATAATGCACAATTCAAAATGTTATAATAATAAGGCATAAAATCGGATATGCGTGTGGTGTCTTCTGATACTTACGATTCAGCCAAAGGCTTCGGCCTGAGGTGCCGCTTTGGGATGGCATCGTCATCCGCTTCGGAATCATCCGAAAGGGAGAGTTTTCCCTTCTTGGTCGCCTCCGCCTCCAGATCTGTGGAAGTCGGCCTCTTCATCCCCCCTTGGGGGGGGGATAGTTACTCTCTTCCTCCTCCACATCTTCGTCATGGGAGGAGGGGGTCTCCGAGTCTTTGGACTTGGCGACCGAAGTATCCTTACGACGGAGACCACCTCTGGTCTCTTTGCCTTTCTTCTTGGCCTTCAACTAGCATCTTCGTCAGCAAGGGGGTGGCCTCGTCCTCAGGAAACAGAGCCGGACATTTGATCTGCTCCACCTTCTTGGTCCAGCCCTGGGGGAATAAGAAAGGTTAATATACTCCTCGGATTTGCAAATAAAAAGTTATCATAAAACATACAGTAGTGGTCGGGCGTGCGCAGTCAAGGCCACGGTCTTCAGTTATCTCCAGCCATGACTTCTGAGTCTTGAGGAGCAGCTTCCATATATCTTCATGTGTCGTGCCAAAGAACCACTGTAGGGTCCGAGGACCGGCTGAGTCGAATTCCCACATATATTGAGTCCGACGTTGACAAGGGAGAATCCGGCGAAAAATCATCACCTGGATCATGCTGGCGAGCCTGGTATTCTTGTTTATCATGCCCTTGACGTAGCCTTCCAGCACCGTCACCTCGTCAGGCACCCAATCTAGGCCCTTATTGAGCCAGGATGTAAGCCACATCGGCCCAGATTTGAACTCGGGAGCGGCGGCCCATCTGGAGTCGCGGGGTTCTGTGATATAGAACCACCCCTGCTACCATCCTTTGACGCTCTCCACAAAGGTCCCCTTTGGCCAGTTGACACTGGGGAGTTTGCTCACCATGGCGCCGCCGCACTCCGCGTGTTGGCCCTGAACCACCTTTGGCTTCACATTGAAGACCTTGAGCCATAGGCTAAAGTGGGGAGGGACGCGAAGGAATGCCTCGCATACGAGGATAAACGCCGAAAGGTTGAGGAAAGAATTTGGGGCTAGATCGTGAAAATCTAGCCCATAGTAGAACATGAGGCCGCAGACGAAAGTGTAAGTGCATCTAGTGCCCCTTAGTGATTTTGGTGTATTGAAGACTTATAGGTTAAGGGACTAATGCGTTTGTGAGTGTACACAGGTCTATAAGTCTATGAGGAGTTTGATATTTACAGAGAAAGTCGACCCCTAAAAATGAAGTTCTTCAACTGAAGACTTTGATATTCTGAAGACATTCTAAAGACTTTGAAAGTGAAGAAATTGATGTGACCTTGAAGACTTGGTATTCATTTGTGGAACATGAAGCGTGAAGACTTTTGTTTTCGTAGTTTCATTTTCTCTTTCTTGAGTCATAGGAAACACCGTACTGTTAAAGGGGGTCGAGGAAATACTAAGGAAAAATTTCGATGTGATGCTCAACTCAAAATCCTACACCTACCAATCCCTTCGAGTGAAGCCTTTGGAAATCTCATACAGTTCAGTCACTTTCTTCAGTGACAGAGACGAAGTTCTTCTGGTCGCTGATGAATTTGTTCTGACTGAGGAGTTAGGAATTCGTCGGTGCGAATTACCTACATAGTGAGGAACATGATAGCCCTGAGGAATTTGAGAGTCAAATTTCCGACCGTTGTTGTGCTGCGCGCCAGCTGTCCCAAAATATCTTATCCACCTAACGGTCATATCATTGAGGAGCATTTATGTCTTATCATGTCGGGCTGCTCCCTAGGCTATAAATAGCCGCCCCCTACAACCACTAGCTGGTTGGCTGCTCCGAGAGAACTTGACACTTGTCATTTGAGAGCAACCCATCCTCCGAGGACTTTGAGCGAAAATCATCGAGTGAGGAAAACCCAAAACCAAACCCCTACAAACCCAAAGTGGTTGGGCATCACTGAAGAAATTGATCATGCGTGGATCCGACGCTTGTTACCTTTGAAGACTGTGCTTCTTCCAGACAGTTAGGCGTCAAGGTCTAGAGCATCCAAGAGGAATTGTGGATCGCCGAGTGACCAAGTCTGTGAAGGTTTGGAAGTCGCCTGAAGACTTACCACGAGTGATTGGACGAGATCTGTGTGATCTTAGTTCAAGGAGAATACGGTGAGGACTGGGTGTCCTGAGCTGCGTGCTCAGCGACTGGGTGTCCGGGACTGTGTGTCCTCGAGTTTAAATACTCAGCCGCTCCAACCAGACGTACAACTGAGACAGCAGTTGGAACTGGTCTACCAAATCATTGTCTTCACCAACCTAAATGGTTCTATTTCCTCAACCCTTTCATTTCCTCATTACTATGTTGAGTGTTTGTTCATATCTGTATTTGAAGACTTTGACTGAAGACTTTCTCAATTTCCTCAGTTCAATTTCTTCAGTCTGTTTGTCTTCATCTTGTGTTATCCTGTGATTACGCTTTCTGTACTCTGTGCTAGTCTTCATTTCATCATGATGACCATGCTTGTACTCTGTTATGCTTACTTATGAGTACTTATTCTGCTGCTAATAGTTCTTCGCTAAGGAATTTCCTTACCGGCAAATTCCTCAGTGAAGAATTCATAAAAATCGCCTATTCACCCCCCCTCTAGTCGACATAACGCACTTTCAATTGGTATCAGAGCAAGGTACTCCCTTGTTCTGTGTGATTTTGGTTTAACCGCCTGGAGTTTTAGTTATGTTGACCGCAGGTATGATCAAGGTCTCGGCTGGGTGTCCTACCTTTGATGGGACGGACTACCCCTACTGGAAAAACAAGATGCGAATGCATCTCGAGGCAATTGACAACGATCTCTGTTATGTTGTGGAAAATGGTGTTCCCTCTGTCTCACCCTCACTGAACGCTACCGATGTGAAGAGATTCAAGCAACTCGATTCTCAAGCGAAGAATATCATATGTGGCCATCTGAGTAAAGGACAATATGGAAGAGTGAGTGCTTTGGAAACTGCTAAGCTTATCTGGGATAGGCTGTCCAAAGTGAATGAAGGAGTCTCAACTCAGCGTGACTCTCGAGTTGATATTCTTTGGAATCTCTTCAACCGCTTCAAAAGACTCGACAATGAAAACGTCCAACAAACCTTTGATCGCCTCACTGACATCTCAAATGAGCTTCAAGCCCTCGGTGCCACTGACATCACTGACCATGAGGTGGTGAAGAAACTGTTGAGATCGCTTGATTCCTCATTTGATACTCTGGGTCTGATGATACAAGAACGGGCTGACTACAAGTCTCTTGATCCTGCCGATATCCTCGAAAGGCTAAATACTCACGAGTTCCATCTTGCTGAAAAGAGAGATCTCTATGGTTCGAGCTATGGCAAACCACGTGCCCTGAAGGCCAAGGTTGTGTCTGAGTCTGAATGTGAGGATTCTGGTAGTAGCCTTGGTGATCCTGAAGAATTGAGCCAGGAGCTAGCACTGCTCGTGAAGAAATTCCAGAAGTTCTCAAGACGTGATCGCTTTGGAAAATCCTCAAGAAGCAGTGATTCCTCATCAAGTGACTATAAGAGAAGGCTGTGCCACAAATGCAAGAAACCGGGTCATTATATTCAAGATTGTCCTTAGTGGGAAAAGGAATTGAAGAAGAAGAAATACAAGGATTACAGTTCTGATGATGCGAAGAAGAAGAAGAAATCATCAAAATCTTCGTCATCAAAATCCTCGAAGTCTTCATCTCACAAGAAGAGCAGCTCCAAGAAGGCTCGGGCATTCATTGGCAAGGAAATGGAATCTGAAGCTGAATCTGAGGAACATGAGGAAGAGGAGGCGTCTGAAGAATCAGAATCTGGTGTGGCGAGTCTGGCCTTCGCTACTGCTTTCGTTAGCAAGTCCATCTTCAACACTGAAGAAACTAACCCCACCGACAAGCCTGATGAAGATAATGATGACTACGCTCCCACCTATTGCTTCATGGTAAAAGGTGCAAAGGTACTCAAATACACCTCCTCTGAATCTAATGAAAATGAATCTGATGAGGATCTCAAGCCCAGCTACTCTAAACTTGCTAAGATTGCTGTAAAACAACAAAGGGCTTTTGAAAAGGTTCAAAACATGCTAGACAAAAGTGATGATATGTTGGGTGAAGAAATGGATCGCACTAAAGCCCTGACTGAAAATCTTCAGAGACTTCAGTCTAGGTTTGATAACCTTCAAAGTCATCATAACACTCTCTTATCTGATCATGAGAAACTTTCTTATGAATTTCTTCAAAGAAAGCAAGATCTTGAGAAGCTAAGAGTGAGTTATGAAGATCTTCAGAAGGAGCGCGATTCATTACTAGCTCAACAAATCAGCGCTTCTCAGGAAGAATTTGTTCCTCCATGCTTAAAGTGCATTGAACGTGAATCTGCTAATTCTTCACCTGAATGTTCAAATGCTTCAACTGTTACAAATTCTTCACCTGCCTCTGCTATCACTAATTCCTCATCTGAGGACATTGCTAGTATCACTGACGATGCAGGGCTGAAGGAATTGTACATGACAGGCATGTACAAAAGCCTCAAAGGGCATCAGACTCTTTGTGATGTGCTTAAAAAGCAGATCCTCAACAGAAACCCTAGGAAAGAGGGTATCGCCTTTGAGAGGAAACTTAATGCTGATGGAACATATTGGAAGCCTGAGCAGTACCCCAAAACCTCATGGGTTGCTGCAAAGGGACCTCCAGTTGATCCATCTAACTTATCTGGCTTTACATGTGAATCTCCTCATCCTTCTGATGAGTCATTTGACCCCAACTATAAACTGTTCAAAAATCAGAATGGTGAAGTATTTGCTAGATATGTTGGCACTAACTGCAGGAACGGTTCTCCTATGAAGAAAATCTGGGTTCCCAAGAAGTGCCTTGAAAGTCTTCAGGTGAATGTCCTCATGACACCACCAGTGAAGAACAGGAACCCCAGATCAAATTCTTCATATGGATCAAATTCCTCAAATGGATCAAAGTCCTCATATGATTATCATCGTGCTAACAACTCTATTTCGCAGGGTAGAGCTAAGGGCTATGAATATGTGCATTATTCTTCAAACCATTATGTTCATAAGTCCTCAAAGAATTTCTCTGCTTATTCATATGCTTACCCTAACCCCTCTTATGTGAAACGAAATGGTTTGGCTTCTATGCCACCATTCTCGTATGGTGCTCGCAGAGTGATGAACTCTTTGCCACCCCTTCAGATGTGGGTGGTGAAGAAAAAGAACTAATCTCTTCTGCAGGGTCAGGTCTCCAGACGTGCCTTAACGTCTGAAGAATTTGCTGGGGACCTGACAAAATTGCCTGAAAGGACGCAAGCGAATCATGATGAAATAAACTTTCACACGTCCTCCTACTGCTATATCTGTTTACTGCTTGATGAAATTCATCTGATGAACTTGATATCATATTCTTCATTGATGAAGCATATGAGATTGTAAGTTACACTAATTCATCTGCAGGATGATCAACCCAAAACCACTGAATGGGTCCTCGATAGTGGATGTACAAATCACATGACTGGTGACAAGAATCTTTTGATGGATGCTCCCTTATAACCGTCACATCTGAAGCATATCATCTTTGCTGACAAAGGAAAAAGTCAGGTATTGGGTCTTGGTAAGGTTGCGATCTCTAAGGATAAACACATGGACAAAGTCATGCTTGTTGAGTCCTTAGGATACAACCTCATGTCAGTCTCAATGCTTTGTGATCTTGATATGGTTGTTGTCTTTGGCAAGTATCGCTGTGTTGTGATTATGGAAGCTGACAATTCCAAAGTCTTCGAAGGCTTTAGGAGAGGAGATTTGTATATTGTTGATTTCTCTACAGGACCCCAACCAGCCATGTGTCTACTTGCAAAAGCTTCAGAAGGCTGGCTATGGCATCGACGACTTGGTCACGCAGGCATGAGGAATTTGCACACGCTTGCAAAGAAGAAGCATGTCATTGGCATTGAGAATGTCAAATTCCTCAAGGATCACTTATGCGGAGCTTGTGAAGCTGGAAAAATGACCAAGGCCAAGCATCCAGCGAAGACTATCATGACCACTACTCGTCCATTCGAATTGCTTCACATGGACCTCTTCGGACCAAATCATTACTCAGCGGTCACTAATGATGCATCTCTATATGGTTTTGTCATTGTTGATGATTACTCTCGATATACATGGGTACACATTGTTACTTACAAACATGAAGTGCAGGAAGTTTTCAAACGTTTTTCCTCGAGGGCTTCAACCAACTTTGGTGTGAAGATCAAGCACATCAGAAGTGACAATGGAACTGAGTTCAAGAATTCCGGTCTTGATGACTATCTTGATGAACTTGGTATTACTCATGAGTTATCTGCTCCCTATACTCCTCAGCAAAATGGCGTCATGGAGCGCAAGAACAGAACTCTTGTTGAGATGGCTCGCACTATGCTTGATGAATACAAAACGCCTCATCGTTTTTGGATTGATGCAATTGATACTGCGTGCCACATCATCAACAGAGTATATCTTCACAAATTCTTCAAGAAGACGGCCTATGAACTCCTCACTGACAAGAAACCCAATGTGAGTTATTTCAAAGTCTTCGGTGCTAAATGTTGGATTAGAGATCCTCACCACAATTCTAAATTTGCACCGAAAGCACATGAAGGTTTTATGCTTGGTTACGGAAAAGACTCTCGCACCTACAGAGTCTTCAACATTGTTCTTCACAAGATTGTTGACACTGTAGATGTGCGGTTCAATGAAACTAATGGCTCGCAAAGAGAGCACCTACCTTCTGTGTTAGATGAACCAGCACCTGAGGATCCTATCAAGTTCAAGGCAACTGAGGATGTCATTCCTACTGAAGAATTTGCTGAAGAATTCATTCCAGTTCATGAAGAACATCGAGCTGATACACCTGAAGAAAATGCTGAGGAAAATGGTGCTGAAGAAAATGCTGACCAAACTCCTCAGCGACAACCAGCTCATCCTCGCATTGCAAAAGAAGTGCAAGTGGAGAAGATCATCGATGACATTAGAGCACCAGGTCCTCTCACACGCTCAAAAGCTTCACATTTATCTAACTTTTGTGGGCACTATGCTTTTGTCTCTATCACAGAGCCCACTAAGGTAGATGAAGCATTTTTGGAGCCGGAGTGGATTCAGGCTATGCAAGAAGAATTACATCAGTTCGAGCTCAACAATGTCTGGGAACTGGTCAAACATCTAGATCCTCGCAAGCATAATATCATTGGCACAAAGTGGATCTACTGCAACAAGCAAGATGAAAATGGCCTTGTGGTGAGGAATAAGGCACGACTGGTAGCTCAAGGCTACACACAGGTTGAAGGAATTTATTTTGATGAAACTTTTACACCTGTTGCTAGACTTGAGGCTATTCGCATATTACTTGCTTATGCTAACCATCATGATATCATCTTATATCAAATGGATGTGAAAAGTGCATTCCTCAATGGTAAGCTTGAGGAAGAAGTATATGTTGCTCAACCCCCAGGTTTTGAAGATCCAAAGAATCCTGACAAAGTCTTCAGACTTAATAAGGCCCTCTATGGCCTCAAGCAAGCCCCTCGGGCGTGGTATGATACATTGAAGGAATTCTTCATGAAGAATGGCTTCACACCCGGTTCACTCGACCCTACTCTCTTTACTAAATCTTATGATGGTGAACTGTTTGTGTGCCAAATATATGTTGATGATATTATCTTTGGCTGTACTGACCAACGTTATAGTGATGAATTTGCCTATATGATGAGTGAAGAATATCAAATGTCTATGATGGGAGAGTTGAAATTCTTCTTAGGTCTTCAAATTCGTCAATAGCGCAATGGCATATTCATATCTCAGGAGAAATATCTCAAAGATGTACTGAGGAAATTCGGCATGCAAGATTGCAAAGGCGTCAAAATTCCTATGCCCACAAATGGCCATCTATGCACTGATGAAAATGGTATTGACTTCGATCACAAGGTATACCGCTCCATGATTGGTTCTTTATTGTACTTATGTGCATCTAGGCCAGATATAATGCTTAGTGTTTGCATGTGTGCCCGATTTCAAGCTGCACCGAAGGAATCACACCATAAGGCTGTGAAGCATATTCTTCGAATGTTCTTTGAAAAGGACACACATCCTAACACTTATGCAAAATTGATGACTTAGATGTGCAACACATGAAGAAACGTTTTTCTTCAATCAATGAAGAATAACACTCTAAGTGTGAAGAAATTAATGAAGAATTTGATTCTCAGAACCCTACGACAATTGTACGCGGTGTCTGAAATCATCATTCTTATACGGTGGGTCACGCCACCACAAAAAGTTGAAAATCTTCAATTTGAGTTTTTCCTCAGTTTTGAAATTCTTCAGTTTTTCAAATTCTTCAACTTTTCAAAATCTTCAATGTTTCCTTCATTTTTCTTCATTGGCTATATATATATATATGAGTTTATGTCCTCTACAGCATTCACTTATAGCTATTTCTTCAAGTTGTTTTTTTTCTGCTAAGTGAATGTGATCGGACCCTTCCCCCTTTATGCTATACTCAACCCAATCTTTTCACAAATTCTTCATGTGCGTTCTATTTGAAACTCGTTCAAAATCTTCACTGTGTCCTTGTCAGCTGAAGAAATTGCGAACGAAACTTTAAAACTGATCTTATCCAAACTTTCGGTTTTGCCGCTCAAACCGTTCCGCATCCCACGATGCATTATTTTACTCACCCACGATCGTACACGATCTCCACTACACAGTACGTGGGTGACACATGTCGTGAGAAGGAGAATGGTCAGGGGCACGTTCGTCCTAAATCTTCGGGCGAACAGTCTTTCACTGCCTCTATAAATACCCCTCTCTCCATCCTCACTTCTTTTACTCCGCTCGACCTCTCTCTCCCGCTCGAGCTCCTCAAACCCTAGCGCCGCCGCTACTCCATCGTCGCCGATGAGGAAGAGCTTCGCTGCCTCGACCTCGTCATCGTCGTACTCACACCGACCGCGGAAATCTTCACTCCGCCGCCGCAGTAGCTGTCTTCCTCTGCCAAGTTAGGGCGTGGGAGATCTAACCTGACGAGCTTCACATCTGTTCTTCTCAGTTCGTCGTGTTCTTCACTTCAGGTAATTAAAAGTTACTTTTATTACTCACTTTGATTCTCAAACTTTCCTGAAAATCTTCAAAGGTGTTTATTCTTCAAATCTTCACACATATGAACACCACACATCATATGATCTTGAACTGTTTCTCTAAGCAATCATTTTCTTCAAGATTCCCTAATTGTGTGGATCTTCGATCTGTACAACTCTGGAACCTAAGACAAGAACGCTTAGTGAAATTCCTCAAGGTTCATCTGGTCAAATTCCTCAAAACTTGTTCTTTTCGAAAAACCTCCTCAGAACGCATATGACCTCTCCGAATTCCTCGCACCTGTACTCTGTTCACAGGTACTCATGTCTGCTGCCGAATCACTAGGTTCTCATCAACTTAAATCATTTGTAGCGTTCCTCGAAGAAAAACTGCATACTTCTTCAGAGAACTCGATTGTTCAAATTCCTCAACTGAAGAATATGGCAAACGGTAAGAAGCCACAAAAAGGAGGAAAGAAACCTGAGGTTATGACTGCGTTTGAAATCCCTGAGGAAATTTATGCTGACTATTGCACACCTGATGAAGCAAAATTTGGCAAAGAAAACAAAAATCAGCGCAAGGTGCGCATTCAGAGGATTGAACGGAGATGGGCAAGGGAATGGAGGGAATACAGATATGTGACTCCAAAGTACATGAGGAAATTCGCCCTCAATCCTCCATGCCCAAGAGCTCCATTGGCACCTGGCCAAGTAGCTGACCCCACTAGCATCAAACGTGGTGAGGACTTTCCTGAAGAATGGGCTAAGCGCCAAGCTAAATTGGCAAGACAAGCCAAGGAGGCAGTGAAGAAATTCAATGAGGATTCTGCCACTGCTACTGCTACTGAGGCCTCGGTCAAACCGAGGTAATCCATGCCAAAGAAGCCTGCTCGTAAGCCAAGTGCTTCACCAACAGTGCCCTCACGACAAATTCCTCACACTCCTATAGCTTCACCAATGTCCTCAACAGCTCCTTCAAAGTCCTCAGCTCCTGTGCATCTGGCTACATGTCAAAGGACTGCTGGTTTCTCGATTGCCTCTGGTGTTTCAGCAAGTTCCTCAGCTGCACCAATTTCCTCATCAGGCCCCACACTGTTGAAGACCAAAGCAACAGCTGGACGAGGTCCTCGGCCAAGTCCAAAGAAGAAACAGGTCGCATTCCATGTGCCTTCTGATGATGAAGCTTCTGATGATGAACTTGCAGAAATCATCAAAGACAGACAGGTGAAGGCCGCTAGAGCCAAAGGCACATCTGTGCCACTGCTTTTGGATCCAAGAAAAATCCTCGATTATATTGATCTCTGGCACAAGGATCCAAACACCCCTATGCCTGATTTTCATCTGACCCCTGTTCAAAGTCACATGCTGACCCATTTCATCACTGAAGAGAAATGGAAGTTTGAAAAGGCAAGAGAGATCAGGAAAGCTCAATACATAAAGGAGAAGCTCCTGAAGAAAAATGTTGTCAGAATGACACCTGAGGAACTTCTCCAGGCTTAGTCTGAAATTCAAGCCCTCAGCAAAGACTTCGATGCCTACTATGCTGATTGGCAAGGAGCTAAAGTAAGATTCGTCAATCTGACGAAGAAATTCACAAATGTTGCAGCCCCATCACAACAAGAAAATCTTCAGGCTGCAGACTCTGCTCAGCCTGCTGAAGAACATGCCAGCACCGCTGATGACTTTCAGCCTGCTGAAGAAAATGCTCGTTCCAGGGCTGGTGAAGAAATTCCAGCCGCTGAAGAAATTGCCAGGGCATCCACTAGTGGTGCGCCTGAAGAAACTGAAGAGATCGGAGCAACAGCATCAGTTGCGCCTGAAGAAAATGAACCAGATTCCTCAGCTCCTCCCGCGCCCACACCAACTCCAATTCTTCCATCTTCTTCTGATGTGAAGAAGACCAAGGCTGCAGAGCGAGCTGCAGTGAAGAAAAGGAAGGCATCAGCTGCGTCAAACTCTTCGGCTGCGAAGAAAATGAAGCCAATGACCAGCTCACTCGAAAATCCAATTGATGCTGTTCCGATTTCCTCCATGCCATCAAAGGACCTTGTTCTTTTTGGAGAATACTATGAGATCCCAAGCGGATCTGATGAAGAAAATCATTTTGCTGCTTCGTCAGAGCAGATTGATGAAGAAATTGAAGTGGAAGCAATCCCTTCAACCCCAATCATTTCCTCGCCTATGCCTCAGTTCACAGCTGAAGAGGCCGGTGTTGAGGAACTTGAAGAAGATGTGGATATTGGAAGCACAACGCCAGTGATGAACGATGACTTTTGGGACAGTCATCATCCAAATTCTCCACTCTTCACCCCAATCCAGATACCTCAGTCCCCTGCTCCAACTGTTCAAATGGGCTCTGAAGAAACTCATCCCACTTCATCTGTCCATGAAGAAATTCCAGCCACTAGTGCCGATGAACCTTGTGCTGCTGATCCTCAGAATGCACCTGTTGAGGAACAAGAAATTCCTCAGCCTGAAGAACCTGAGCTCGCGATTCCTGAGGTGGTGATGCAACTCACTGACACCCCTCTGCCAAAGCCAAAGAATCCGTTCTCAAGCAAACAGAAGTTCAAGGCTGAAGATTTCTTTGCCGAGCACGTATTCTTCACTGATTATAATCCATATGATTCTGCTCGCATAAGGAAGAGGCGTTTCTGGACTGCCAGCCAAGCCAATTTCTATTCCTCGGTGCTCTTCAACAAAGACAAAGTCTTCGATCATGCACATATTCCTCATGTGGACATGGAGTCTCTGCCTGGCTTTGAGCTAGTCCTTAGTATTCTTCACGACACAGGACTTCTGAATTTCTGCATTGATATCTGTGACTGGAATGAAGAACTCATTCTTCAATTCTATGCAACTCTGCGTATCACTGGAGACGCTAAAGACGTGAACTCATGGGTATTAGACTGGATGTCTGAAAATACTCACTACAAGGCACCAGCAACTGAATTGCTTCGTGCTCTACCACTCAGTCCTCCACTTAATGGTGCTCGTTGTATCTACAACGAACCAGAACTTTCAAATCACTATATGCAAGTGCTGATGAAGCCTTTGAAGCCAAGGCAGGCCCCAAGAACCAAATTCCTCATCAAGGAATTATTGTATGTGCCTCGGACTGTCTATCGAATTCTGACGAAGACAATGAGTCCTATCAAAAGCCACGACTCAAATGATGAAGAAGTCGTTGGCATCATGAAGAATATGCTTTTCAACATCATTCATGGTGTTCCCGTCAACTTCCATGATTTCTTCATGAGGACTCTAGCCAATATTGCTATGTCACCATTCGAGCTGAAGCCCTATGCTCCTTGGATTATGAGATTCATCAGGGCAAGACCTTCACTGAATTACAAAGCTGACACTCTGAACCACAGTAGCTACTTGCCTCCCATTGAAGTCCTCAAACGGATAGTTTCATCAGCTGATGATAAAGGCAAGGCCGCTGCTGTGATCGATGAAGGCATTCGTCCATTGGATAGTCAATTTCGCAAGGCTGCATCTTACTCTACCAATGATGATTCTGCCACACATGACTCTGCCGCAAATACCTCAGCCAAGCAAAATCCTCAAGCCACAGCACCCGGGGTGATGACTGACTGTGAGTTACTCCTCAGTCTTCATCAGAAGGTTGGTCGCAATCACAAATGGGTAAAGCGTCAGTTTGGTGCACTTCTTCACAATATGACCTCAACACACAATGCAGTGAAGAAGAACCAATACTACCTTCATGAAACCTTCAACCGCACCTGGGCTATCCTCACTCATGTCTATAGCGCTGAAGAACTAAAGACTATGGGTCTCAAGGAAGAATTTGACTAGTCTGCACCTCCTCCGAAGAAATTCAAGAGGGTCAAAATTCCTCCACTGGTGGCCAGCTCTTATTCTTCATCGCGTGAAACTGATGAGTCTGAAGATTTGGACGACACTGCGGCAGGCCCTGCTACAACAAACAACCCCGACAATGCTGGTGCTCCTCCATCGACTTGAAATTCTTCAGGGGCGTTAGTCCTCAGTTTCAATCCCTTTGGTCATTTGATGACAAAGGGGGAGAAATCTGAGTTAGTCTTCAAGCGGGTCTATATTAAGGGCATTTTTTTAAGTTACAACTCTCGTTCTTCTGAAACTTTTATTTGGATCGAGTTGTAATCTTAAACCCGATGGTGCGCTGATACTTTTGTTGCATTATGCTTTGCATGCTTATTCCTCGTTAATGACATTGCACGCATGCTGAATCTCATCAGGCACCATATTTCGTCATGCATTTCAAATTCTTCATATTATATATCAAATGCGTGTATGAATTACAAGATATAGGGGGAGATCTCCATGATTCAACTCTTCAAATGTGCATTGCCTCAAAAGCAAATTCCTCACTATGCACATCTTTAGGGGGAGTTCTTCTATATCTTGTAATCAAATTCCTCAATATCAGTGTATACACTTCATATGTTTATCCCCGTTGAAAACTTAACCTATGTTGTCATCAATCACCAAAAAGGGGGAGATTGTAAGTGCATCTAGTGCCCCTTAGTGATTTTGGTGTATTGAAGACTTATAGGTTAAGGGACTAATGCGTTTGTGAGTGTACACAGGTCTATAAGTCTATGAGGAGTTTGATATTTACAGAGAAAGTCGACCCCTAAAAATGAAGTTCTTCAACTGAAGACTTTGATATTCTGAAGACTTTCTGAAGACTTTGAAAGTGAAGAAATTGGTGTGACCTTGAAGACTTGGTATTCATTTGTGGAACATGAAGCGTGAAGACTTTTGTTTTCATAGTTTCATTTTCTCTTTCTTGAGTCATAGGAAACACCGTACTGTTAAAGGGGGTCGAGGAAATACTAAGTAAAAATTTCCATGTGATGCTCAACTCAAAATCCTACACCTACCAATCCCTTCGAGTGAAGCCTTTGGAAATCTCATATAGTTCAGTCACTTTCTTCAGTGACAGAGACGAAGTTCTTCTGGTCGCTGATGAATTTGTTCTGACTGAGGAGTTAGGAATTCGTCAGTGTGAATTACCTACACAGTGAGGAACATGATAGCCCTGAGGAATTTGAGAGTCAAATTTCCGACCGTTGCTGTGCTGCCGCCAGCTGTCCCAAAATATCTTATCCACCTAATGGTCATATCATTGAGGGGCATTTATGTCTTATCATGTCGGGCTGCTCCCTAGGCTATAAATAGCCGCCCCCTACAACCACTAGCTGGTTGGCTGCTCCGAGAGAACTTGACACTTGTCATTTGAGAGCAACCCATCCTCCGAGGACTTTGAGCAAAAATCATCGAGTGAGGAAAACCCAAAACCAAACCCCTACAAACCCAAAGTGATTGAGCATCACTGAAGAAATTGATCCTGCGTGGATCCGACGCTTGTTACCTTTGAAGACTGTGCTTCTTCCAGACGGTTAGGCGTCAAGGTCTAGAGCATCCAAGAGGAATTGTGGATCGCCGAGTGACCAAGTCTGTGAAGGTTTGGAAGTCGCCTGAAGACTTACCACGAGTGATTGGACGAGATCTGTGTGATCTTAGTTCAAGGAGAATACGGTGAGGACTGGGTGTCCTGAGCTGCGTGCTCAGCGACTGGGTGTCCGGGACTGTGTGTCCTCGAGTTTAAATACTCAGCCGCTCCAACCAGACGTACAACTGAGACAGCAGTTGGAACTGGTCTACCAAATCATTGTCTTCACCAACCTAACTGGTTCTATTTCCTCAACCCTTTCATTTCCTCATTACTGTGTTGAGTGTTTGTTCATATCTGTATTTGAAGACTTTGACTGAAGACTTTCTCAATTTCCTCAGTTCAATTTCTTCAGTCTGTTTGTCTTCATCTTGTGTTATCCTGTGATTACGCTTTCTGTACTCTGTGCTAGTCTTCATTTCATCATGATGACCATGCTTGTATTCTGTTATGCTTACTTCTGAGTACTTATTCCGCTGCTAATAGTTCTTCGCTAAGGAATTTCCTCACCGGCAAATTCCTTAGTGAAGAATTCATAAAAATCGCCTATTCACCCCCCCTCTAGTCGACATAACGCACTTTCAGAAAGGATGAAGGGGGAACCCTAGTCCGCGAAGGAAGTGGGGGATGAACACTACCCTCTCGTTAGGCTTCGGAGTGGGAACGATCTGCTTTTTGGCAGGAAGCCAGTGGACTATGTCCGTGGCCAAATACCGAGCTTCCTGGAGCTCCTTGATGTTCTCCTCTGTAACAGAGGAGGCCAACTGTTTGCCCTGCGCTCTAGATCCGGACATGGCTAGGAGTGTTTGGTGGCGATGGAAAGGATTGAGACTTGGGCACTGGATCTCGAATGACAGATTGGCAGAGGAGGAAGAAGGCATGGGTAAAAAGACGGATCCTTATCTTCTTATAAAGGCAGTGGGTATCAAGCGTGCCCTCTGGAGCCTTAAATCTCGCCTATTCCCAAGGGGACATGTGAACGGCACGGTTGGATTACCCAAACCCCTGTTTATGAAAATCCCGTAATAAGGGGGGCACGATCCCTGCTTTGACAAGATGTGCCTATGACCATGTCTCAAAACACGAAGCGAGGGTTGTAAAACAGTTCAGAATACTAACAAGGCCAGGACATAACGCCTCGCTGGAAAAATTGACTATGGACGTGATTTTCTTTTCGGGTATTTGTTGCCCTTACAGCTTGAAGTAGAAGTTATTAAATAGAGATGGATACAACTATCATGAGCAAGGTACTGCTCGGAGTATTCGCAGAAGGAACCCGCCTTGCAATGCCAAAGACAATCTGCGCGCCGGATACGTCGTCATTGAAGCCTGGTTCAGGGGCTACTGAGGGAGTCCTGGATTATGGGGTCCTCGGGGAGCCGGCCTGTGTGACATGGGCCGGACTGATGGGCCGTGAAGATTCAAGATAGAAGGACTTTCCTCGTGTCCGAATGGGACTCTCCTTTGTGTGGATGGCAAGCTTGGCGTGTGGATTGTGTACTTTCCTTTCTTTGTAACCGACTTCGTACAACTATATATCCCTCCGGTGCCTATATAAACCGGAGGGCTTAGTCCATAGGGGCAATCACAATCATACATGCTAGACATCAAGGGTTTAGCCATTACGATCTCGAGGTAGATCAACTCTTGTAACCCCTATACTCATCATAGTCAATCAAGCAGGAAGTAGGGTATTACCTCCATCAGGAGGGCCCGAACCTGGGTAAACATCGTGTCCCCTGCCTCCTTGTTACCTTCGATCCTCAGACGCACAGCTCGGGACCCCCTACCCGAGATCTCCCTGTTTTGACACTGACAGTGGGTTCTTTTTTATCTGAAACAAAATGGGACCCAAACAAAATATTGTTAGAGAACATTACACAGTGACCCGAAAAAATGAATCAGTATAAACTGAAATACACAAACCTGAATGAAGTTGCTCCTCAACATATGTGATGCATGCAACCTCCATCTACACCTATCATATGGGCAATGAACAGTGAACCTTGTTGGCTCACTCCTATCAATCACATGTGTATTTTCAGTGAGAATGCAATATGTAGTCACTGCATTACGACAGTCCACCATCGACTGGAATATGGTGCCAACAACTAGCTAAGGATCTTCCCTGTTCCACTCAATTGTTGGCATGTCCTCACCATCATATTCATCTAAAACTAGGTTGTCGATGTTATCCCGCCTCTCTTCATCGGTAGTGTCATCAAATCTAGCACGACTGATAGGTTCCTCCTGATATTCATCTTCCGTTGCTTGTTTACTGACAGTATCTACAAGATCAGGGAAGATATTCTCATCCTCATCATCATTTCGAGGCACCTCTTCGTCTGGATCTACATCTTGCTCTACATCGACTGCAGCAGCGACAGGAGAAGCGGCACAAGAAGCGGCAGCAGACATATTGTGACTTTCAGAACCACTAGCTTTGCTTGGTTTTGACCTACAAGGAGTGTTGAGGCCCTCGCTATTAGCAGAGATAGAAGATTTCTGAACAACCTTCCCCTTCTCACGTTCATTGCGTGGCTAAAGCACCTCGATAAGGATTTTACCGAAGCGGCTTTCAACATTCGAAGTAAAGAGCAATCCAAGATGCTCATCGCAAGTTAGTTGGAGAAAATTTTGCTCCGTACTGCTGAAATTTTCAGTTCAGCAGCATCGGCAGGGCTCCACCCATATGAAGAATTTTGGAGCGTCGCGAGCAAATATTTGAACTACATACTTGTTTCTACCACCTTTGCATAGAAAAATCCAGTAATCATATGCGGTTTTCTACAGCGTAGCACACTAACTTCCATCCTAACCACCGGCCGGAAAGCAAGCTCATGATCAATCCTATTCAATTCAAATAAGAAAAAATTACAGTTAGGCCGGGAACAATTCAGCAAAATTTGGTCGATTCACGCGACTAACTATCAAATAGGGCCGAATTTATGAATCAGCAAATCTGTTAGAGGGGAAATGACGCTTACCCAGGTGTAATCCATGAATTATTCGCCGCCGATTTGACCCAATCCTCTCCACGGTTGATGGGCTTAATCCTGAGGGGGGTGTAGGGGTAGATCTGGCGGAGGGCGCGACGGCGGCAGAGGCGAAATGGTTTAGTGCTTGGAGGGCATGAAGGCGGCGGAGGCTACACGACGGCGGTGGAGGGGGGAGAGCGGCGTGGTGTTGTAGTGGCTTGAGGTTCAGACAAGGGGGTCCCTCAAAGAAGCTCATCTGATGTGTCTCAATGCGACCCCACTTGTTAGGTCCAACGGGCGACAAAGTCCATTGCAGCCCCACTCATCAGAGTTAACGGTCAATGGTTTGACCTGACAGCATCCTCCGTTGTGACCATTTATGAGGGTTTCGGACAAGGGAGTGGGGAAAAGTGATCAAAAGAAGAGCATGTGGATGAATGAGTAGAGCTAAGGAATGAGGGGCACATAAATAAAAATCCCTAATAAGTTAGTCCCCAAAATAATATAAAATAGCATAATAATGCATGTAAAACATCCAAATTAGATAATATAATAGCATGGAACAATAAAAAAATTAGATACGTTGGAGACGTATCACTAGACACAGGTGAATATGTCACAGGGATGCCAGAACACTTCAAGGAGAAAGAAGAACAAAATCAGTAGCAAGGATAACAGTATAGTGAGCATGTGTATGACTCAATAGGATACTGATGCATCTCGGGTTTTGTGAAGTATCGTGAAGCAAAGTAAACATCACATGATAATAAAAGGTTCACTTGAATGTCATTCGTGTAATCATACGAATCGATATGGACGTCCACGGTTCCGCTATCGCTCATTGAATGAAGGGGTTTCATTCATGTCTATGTTTTACCGAACCTATAGGGTCACAAGCTTAATATAATCATGATATTCTGAGTGTTAGTAGTATGAGAGTATGGAGTATTCATTTGTGGAATTGTTTCATTAATATTTGAAATAGTTTCGAGAGGAATCGGAAGCATTTCGGGGCCATCGGAAGGGTTTCAGAGTTTATTGGGTGGAAAATGTTCGGATGGTGTTAAATTAATAATAAAAGTCTCTAATAATTTTAGGAGGCCTTTGTATTTAATTTATTATCAATGGGCCTTAAAGGCCAACTGGTGGAAGCTGAATTGGGACACCATGGGCCAATAGGAGAGGCACCCCACTTTTCCAAGTGGGGAGGCCGAATTGAAGTGGGGGGTTCTCCTCCCCCTTTGGCGATGCACCAAGGACGGGTCTCCCTCCTTGTGTGGCAGCCCCTCCTTCCCCCTCAACCTATATATACTAGAGGATTTTGCACTGTTGGGACATACAAGTTTTGGAGCCTCCTCTAGTGCTCTAGTTCTAGTTCTAGTTGGTCCTAGTTGATCAATTAGAGCTTGACCTAGATCCTCTAATCCTCATAATTAAAATCCCAGTGTGGTTTTAATCTCCTCCCTCTAATTCTTTGATGATGATTAGCTCTGCATGGCGAAGCGCTGCCGGATTGTGAAGACTGTACGCTTGCAACCAAGTAGAGAAACCGTGCTTCTGGTCTTCCATTCGAGGGATTCATGGGCGATTCGCGGGATCATTCATCTATGGTTCGAGGGACTCCAAGTATGGTCTAGACCAACTCGTCTACTTCCGCTAAGTCAGTAACGATCGTGATCCAAACCATTTATGCATCTTCATATTGTTCTGGGTGATCATAGGCCGATTTTTTGTTTTCTACTATGTTTCAAAAGACAAACATCTTCATTGCCCTCTCTTTTTTGTGACAGTTCACTATTCTTGACTATGATGAAGCCCAAAGAACTGGTAGCAGATCATCGACAGCTACAACCGATCGGTTGTCAAAACTTTGTATAAAGCTACATCATGCCATCAATGAACTGAACCGAAGCAACACTCGAGGGAATTATAGCAAGAACATCAAATCCTCACATCCACATGTGATCTAGATCGAAGCATGCATCTACTCATAGAACCGCTCATGATGCCACTATTGGGTAACATAGTAGAAAACAATTTTTCCCCCATGATCAACTAGGAACACTATGAAGATGCAATAACGATTTGTATTAGATCGTTACCGACTCCGAGTTGCGGTGCAAGAATATGAGTTGGTGTAAATCATACTTGAAGTCCCTCAAATCGTTCACGAATGATCCCTCGAACGGAAGACCGAAAGCACGGTCTCTCTACAGTCTACAAGTGTATGGTCTTCACGATCCGGTAGCGCTTCACCGTTCAGAGCTAATAATCACCAGAGAATTAGAGGGAGGAGATTAGAACCACACTGGGCTTCTAATTATGCGGATTAGATAGGATACAAATCTAGCTCTAATTGGAGCAACTAGAAGTAGAACTAGAGAATTAGAGGAGGCTCCAAAAACTTGTGTATCAAAAGTGCCAAAAACCCCAACTATATATAGGTTGGAGAAGGGGGTGGAGGCGCCACACAAGGAGGGAAGCCCCCCTTGACCTAACAAGAGGAGGGGGATTCCCCCTCCAATTCAACGTCCCCCTTCCTTCCCCAAGTGGGAAGGGGGCGCAACCTTCTATTGGGCACAAGCGGCCCAATATCCTTTCCACCACTTGGCCTTTTAAGACCCATTGATATTTAAATAAACATAAAAGCCTTCTAATTATATTTATAGCCTTTTAATATTAATTTAACATCACCGGAAACTATTTCCACCTATATGTTATTTGGACTTCTACATTTGTGCCTCTAACACAAACCCACTACTCAAATTTGCCCCTGATTTTGAAGCATGCTCAAATTTGCCCTTCCGCCGTTAGGTGCACTTATAAAAATGCCCATCGGTGCCGTTACCGTCTAGTAAAAGGTCTTTGACCATTTTCGGGATGTTTTCTGCACATTTTTGCCCCTCGCTAGATGACAACTTACATGCGAGACCCACTCTTTAAAAAAGGGAAAACTATCTCACCCCTCTATCTCACTTACAAGTGGACCCAACAAAAACATTTAAATACTCTCTCTCTGCCCCTCTCTCTATCACTTGCATCTAGGACCCGCCCTAGAAACAAGTAAATAAAAATAAAACATAAAATCCCTTTTCCTCTCTGTCTCTCTCACCCCTCCGGCAGCGGTGCACACGGCCAATGGCTGCTCGCCGGGGTGAGGTGCCTCGCGGCATCGGCCCCCTCCTGCCTCTCATCTCTCTCCCCCTCTCTCACTACAAAAAAAGACACATCCGTGACATTTTGGTCCGAACGATTTTGTTCTGTCATACTTATGACACTTCTATGACAATAATTGTGACAAAACCCAGTATCATCATAGATGTGGTGGGCTCCTACTTCTATGACAAAACATCATGACAGAAAATGGGCTTTTCATCCTGGGCGGGCGGGAGACGCAGCTGCATGACATTCTTTGGGCCGTCCATGATGGAAAAAACTGCGGTAGAAGCGAGGGCGAGGAAAATATCGGGGAGTACCCGGTTACGGTGGGTGGTCGGGGGCCAAGCGATGCGAGTTTCTCTCATACCATACGCGCATGGGTGCGAGGCATTGGGCTCTAACTGAACCCGAGCAATTGCACTAGCTACATTACTGAACCCGAGTGATTCCTTCGCTACTACTGCTAACTGAAGCCGATCGATGCTGCCTCTAGATGAACAGTGAGCGTTGTTGGGGGGTTGGATGAACAGCTCCTGGTGGGGGTGGATGAACAGGACCCTGTGGTGTTGCCTTTGGATGAACATGACCCCGATCGAGCCGGTTGGGGCTGGATGAACAGGACCCCATGGAGGGCTGGATGAATAGGATGACCCTGTGGAGGGGTGGTTGAACAGTAGCCGGTGGAGGGCTGGATGAACAGTAGCCCGTGGAGGGGTGGTTGAACAGTAGCCCGTGGAGAGGGATGGTTGAACAGTAGCAGGTGGAGGAGCACGCGGTGGAGGCTGAATGAACAGGAGCCCGTGGATGAACAGTCGCAGGTGGAGGCTAGAGGAGGTCGACGGTGTATGAACGGTAGCCCGTGGAGGCTGGAGGAGGTCGGCGGTGGGGAAGAACAATATCTCGTGGAATCCCGTTTTGCGGTACGCCACACCCCTCCCGATGAACAAGACACTCGTTTCGACCGTAGCGCTCCAACACAAGTCTGTTTCCTCCGTTTTGCGGTACGCCACACCCCTCCAAATCAACAGGACCCCGTTTCGACCGTAGGAGGTCCAACAAAAGTCCGTTTCCTCCGTTTTGCGGTACGCCAGACCCCTCCCGATGAACAGGATCCCGTTTCGACCGTGGCCGGTCGAACACAAGGCCGTTTCCTCCGTCCTGCGGTACGCCAGGCCGCATTTCCATCGGTTGTTCCGTCCAAGCCCGTTGGCTCCCACGCATTCTGTTGCCTCCCAATGAACACGATGCATTCCGTTGCCTCCCCATGAACACGACGATGACGTAGTTTCTCTGTTCCGACCCAGCCATGTACACGAGCCCTGGCCGTATGTATGCGTGAGTAGGCGTTCGAGACCCCGCCCATATGTACGTACGTGGCCGTATTTTATTTCTTGCACCCTGGCCGTTGTACCTACGTGTACATGCTACGTGCGTGCCTCTACTATGGCATGTGCGCACCTCTACATCGACCAGTATGTACGTACATGTTCGCGACCAGAATGACAATGCTACGTACGCTTCAACCAGGTGGGTCCCGACTGTCAGGCACTTCCTTGCGTGCAAAGATGTAGCTGGTGGGTCACAACAGTCAGGAAGCGAATCATTTTTTTTGCCCGTAATATGGACGCACTTTCTTGCGTGCGAAGATGTAGCTGGTAGGTCCCAGCAGTCAGGGGGAAATGTTTTTTCGCGAAATATGGTGGCCCGTCCCATGGGTCCCTGCTGTCAGGTGGAGGAATCATTATTTTCCGTGTAATAAGGAGGCACTTCCTTGATGCTGCTACCTCTTGAGCACTGCGTTGGACTTCCACGAAGAGGAGAGGATGATGCAGCAAAGTAGCGTAAGTATTTCCCTCAGTTTTTGAGAACCAAGGTATCAATCCAGTAGGAGACCACGCACAAGTCCCTCGTACCTACACAAAACGATAGCAACTCGCAACCAACGCTTAGGGGTTGTCAATCCCTTCACGGTCACTTACGAGAGTGAGATCTGATAGAGATAATATTTTTGGTATTTTTGATAGATAGATGCAAAGTAAAAAGTAAAGGCAAAGTAAAAACAAAGCAAGTAAATAAAGTGATATAGATTGATATGATGAGAATAGACCTGGGGGCATAGGTTTCACTAGTGGCTTCTCTCAAGAGCATAAGTATTCTACGGTGGGTGAACAAATTACTGTTGAGAAATTGACAGAATTGATCATAGTTATGAGTATATCTAGGCAATGATCATGTATATAGGCATCATGTCCGAGACAAGTAGATCGAAACGATTCTGCATCTACTACTATTACTCCACTCATCGACCGCTATCCAGCATGCATCTAGAGTATTAAGTAAAAACAGAGTAACGCCGTAAGCAAGATGACATGATGTAGAGGGATAAATTCATGCAATATGATAAAAAAACCCATCTTATTATCCTCGATGGCAACAATACAATACGTGCCTTGTTGCCCCTTCTGTCACTGGGTAAGGACACCGCAAGATTGAACCCAAAGCTAAGCACTTCTCCCATTGCAAGAACTACCAATCTAGTTGGCCAAACCAAAAAGGATAATTGAAGAGACTTGCAAAGATAACTCAATCATACATAAAAGAATTTAGAGAAGAATCAAATGTTTTCCATAGATAATACTGGATCATAAACCCACAATTCATCGGTCTCAACAAACACACCGCAAAAAGAAGATTACATCGAATAGATCTCCATGAGAGAGGGGGAGAACATTGTATTGAGATCCAAAAAGAGAGAAGAAGCCATCTAGCTACTAGCTATGGACCAGAAGGTCTGAAGTAAACTACTCACACTTCATCGGAGGGGCTATGGTGATGATGTAGAAGCCCTCCGTCGTGGATGCCCCCTCCAGCAGAGCTCCGGAACAGGCCCCAAGATGGGATCTCGTGGATACAGAAGGTTACGGCGGTGGAATTAGGTTTTTGGCTCCAGTTCTGATCGTTCGGGGATACGTAGGTATATATAGGAGGAAGTAGTACGTCGGTGGAGCTCCAAGGGGCCCACGAGGTAGGGGGCGCGCCCAGGGGGGCGCACCCTCCACCCTCGTGACCTCCTCGGACACTGCTTGGAGTAGGGTCCAAGTCTCCTAGATCACGTTTGGTTGGAAAATCACAATCCCGAAGGTTTCATTCCGTTTGGACTCCGTTTGATATTCTGTTTCTTCGAAATACTGAAAAGGGCAAAAAACAGCAATTCTGGGCTGGGCCTCCGGTTAATAGGTTAGTCCCAAAAGTAATATAAAAGTGGAAAATAAAGCCCAATATAGTCCAAAATAGTAGATAAAGTAGCATGGAGCAATCAACAATTATAGATACGTTGGAGACGTATGAGGCATCCCCAAGCTTAATTCCTGCTCGTCCTCGAGTAGGTAAATGATAAAAAAGAATTTTTGATGCGGAGTGATACTTTGGCATAATTTCAATGTAAATCTTCTTAATTGTGATATGAATATTCGGATCCGAAAGATTCAAGACAAAAGTTCATATTGACACAAAAATAATAATACTTCAAGCATACTAATCAAAGCAATCATGTCTTCTCAAAATAACATGGCAAAAGAAAGTTCATCCCTACAAAATCATATAGTTAGGCTATGCTTCATTTTCGTCACACAAATATGTTCCCAACTTCTATACCCCCGATGACAAGCCAAGCAATTGTTTCATACTTAAATAATCTCAAACTTTTTCAACCTTCACGCAATACATGAGCATGAGCCATGGATATAGCACTATGGGTGGAATAGAATATGATGATGGGATTGTGTGGAGAAGACAAAAAGGGAGAAAGTCTCACATTGACGAGGCTAATCAACGGGCTATGGAGATGCCCATCAATTGATGTCAACATGAGGAGTAGGGATTGCCATGCAACGGATGCACTAGAGCTATGAATGCTCAACAAAAGAAAACTAGTGGGTGTGCATCCAACTCGCTTGCTCATGAAGACCTAGGGCATTTGAGGAAGCCCATCGTAGGAATATACAAGCCAAGTTCTATAATGAAAATTTCCCACTAGTATAAAAAGACAACTTATGAGACTCACTACATGAGGAACAAGGTGCTACTTTGAAGCACAACATATGAGACTCACTACATGAAGAACAAGGTGCTACTTTGAAGCACAAGTGTGGAAAAAGAGATAGTAGCATTACCCTTTTCTCCTCTCTTTTTTTATTTTCTTTTTTTTTGGGCCTTTCTTTTTTTTCTTTTTGGCCTTTTTTTTATTTGGGCAATGCTCTAGTAATGATGATCATCACACTTCCATTGATTACAACATAAGGATTACAACTCGAAACTTAGAACAAGATATGACTCTATATGAATGCCTCCGGCGGTGTACCAGGATGGTGCAATGAATCAAAAGTGACATGTATGGAAAATAATGCATGGTGGTTTTGCCACAAATACGATGTCAACTACAAGATCAGGCAATGGCAATATGACAAAAGTAATGTATGTCATGATGATGGTGGTGGAAGTTGCATGGCAATATATCTCGGAATGGCTATGGAAATGCCATGATAGGTAGGTATGGTGGCTGTTTTGAGGAAGATATAAGGAGGTTTATGTGTGATAGAGTATATCGTATCACGGGGTTTGGATGCACCGGCGAAGTTTGTGCCAACTCTCAAGGTGAGAAAGGGCAATGCACGGTACCGAAGAGGCTAGCAAAGGTGGAAAGGTGAGAGTGTGTATAATCCATGGACTCAACATTAGTCAAAAGAACTCATATACTTATTGCAAAAATTTAGAAGTCATCAAAAATTCAAGTACTACACGCATGCTCCTAGGGGGATAGATTGGTAGGAAAAGACCATCGCTCGTCCCCGACCGCCACTCATAAGGATGCACAAGCCAAGTACACTTCATGTTTCAAATTTGTTACACAACTTTAACCATACGTGCATGCTACGGGACTTGCAAATTTCAACACAAGTATTTCTCAAATTCATAATCACCCAACTAGCACGACTTTGATATTATCACCTCCACATCTCAAAACAATTATCAAGCATCAAATTTATCTTAGTATTCAATTCACTCAAAAGAATGTTTCACATATCTTGAACACCAAGTTTATTAACATTAAGCAAATTACCATGCTATTAAAGACTCTCAAAATAATCTAAGTGAAGCATGAGAGATCAATAGTTTCTTTTAAAAAAATCCACCACCGTGCTCTAAAAGATCTAAGTGAAGCACTAGAGCAAAAATTATCACGCTCAAAAGATATAAGTGAAGCACCATGAGCAAACCTATCAAGCTCAAAAGATATAAGTGAAGCACATAGACTATTCTAACAAATTCCAATTCATGTATGGCTCTCTCAAAAGGTGTGTACAGCAAGGATGATTGTGGTAGACTAACAAGCAAAGACACAAATAATACAAGACGCTCCAAGCAAAACACATATCATGTTGGTGAATAAAAATATAGCTCCAAGTAAATTACCGATGGAAGTGGACGAAAGAGGGGCTGCCTTCCGGGGCATCCCCAAGCTTTGACTTTTTGGTGTCCTTGGATTATCTTTGGGGTGCCATGGGTATCCCCAGGCTTAGGCTCTTGCCACTCCTTGTTCCATAATCCATCAAAAGGATTCACCCAAAACTTGAAAACTTCACAACACAAAACTCAACAGAAATCTCGTGAGCTCCGTTATAGAAAGAAAACAAAAGACTACTTCAAGGTACTGTAATGAACTCATTCTTTATTTATATTGGTGTTAAACCTACTGTATTCCAACTTCTCTATGGATTATAAACTAATTTACTAGCCATAGATTCATCAAAATAAGCAAACAACACACGAAAAACAGAATCTTAAAAAACAGAACAGTCTGTAGCAATCTGTAACTAACGCAAACTTCTGGAACTCTAAAAATTCTACCAAAATAGGAAGTCCTGGACAATTTATTTATTGATCAGAATCAAAAAGAATCAACGCAAAAGCACGTTCCTGTGATTTATCATAACTAAATTCGTGCGTGCAAAGTTTCTGTTTTTCAGCAGAATCAAATCAACTATCATTGTAGGTTATCCTATAGGTTCTACTTGGCACAAACACTAATTAAAATATAAAACCACATCCAAACAGAAGTTAGATGGATTATTTATTCCTAAACAGAAGCAAAAACAAAAAACACAAAATAAAATTGGGTTGCCTCCCAACAAGTGCTATCGTTTAACGCCCCTAGCTAGGCATAAAAGCAAGGATTGATCTAGGTATTGCCATCTTTGGTAGGTAATTTTTCAATGAGGCATCTACCTCCTTTGGAATTTTCTTTCTTTCTAGTAATTGTCAATTTTTTAGGCAAAAGATTGAAAAATTCATCTATAGCAAAAGGTTCCTTAATGATGGAAAAAAGATTGGGATGAACGCTTATAGATTTAAGATCCGCAGTTTCCTTACTAGATGATTCACCCTTATTCTTAGGAACATAAATAAGCTTAGTATTTTTAGTAGACGAACTTGGAGTATTTTGCACGGAAGAAAAAGCGGTTCCCAAGTTGGTAATGATACCCTCAAGTTTATCGATTCTCGTGGAGTCTAGATTTATTTTCTCATTGACTATGGGATCTTTTTCTTTAATATTTTTCAAAGTCATTCCTACCTTAGATCCATATTGGGTAATTTGATTATGGATCTTTTTATCAAGATTTTCAATAGATTCAATGGTAGCAACTTTATTCTCAATGATTTCAAGTCTTTGCATAACATGCTCCAAAGTTAACGTAGTTCCATTAATCAAAAGAGGTGGTGAGCCAAATATATCTATTAAAGCATTATAAGAATCAAAAGTATGGCTACCCAAAAAATTCCCTCCAGTAATGGTATCAAGGATATATCTATACCAAGGATTAGCACCTACGTAAAAATTGCGAAGAAGAACTGAAGTAGATTGCTTTCTGGTAGATTTATTTTGAGCATTGCAAATTCTATACCAAGCATCTTTTAGATTTTCTCCCTCCCTTTGTTTAAAATTTAAGACTTCATTCTCGGGAGATAACGGAGATGATATGAAACTAGTCATGACGACAAGCAAACTAACACACGAGCAAGCAGAAAGGCAAAGGGAAAAAGGCAAACGGGAAAGAGAGGAGGAGATTGGGAAATACAGGGCAAATGAAACGGCAAGGGTGAAGTGGGGAGAGGAAAACGAGAGGTGAATGGCAAATAATGTAATGCGAGAGATAGGGATTGCGATGGGTACTTGGTATGGTTGACTTGCTTGCGTGAGCCTCCCCAGCAACGGTGCCAGAAATTCTTCTTGCTACCTCTTGAGCACTGCGTTGGATTTCCCCGAAGAGGAGAGGGTGATACAGCAAAGTAGCGTAAGTATTTCCCTCAGTTTTTGAGAACCAAGGTATCAATCCAGTAGGAGACCACGCACAAGCCCCTCGTACGTACACAAAATGATAGCAACTCGCAACCAACGCTTAGGGGTTGTCAATCCCTTCACGGTCACTTACGAGAGTGAGATCTGATAGAGATAATATTTTTGGTATTTTTGATAGATAGATGCAAAGTAAAAAGCAAAGGCAAAGTAAAAACAAAGCAAGTAAATAAAGTGATATAGATTGATATGATGAGAATAAACCCGGGGGGCATAGGTTTCACTAGTGGCTTCTCTCAAGAGCATAAGTATTCTATGGTGGGTGAACAAATTACCGTTGAGCAATTGACAGAATTGAGCATAGTTATGAGTATATCTAGGCAATGATCATGTATATAGGCATCACGTCCGAGACAAGTAGATCGAAACGATTCTGCATCTACTACTATTACTCCACTCATCGACCGCTATCCAGCATGCATCTAAAGTATTGAGTAAAAACAGAGTAACACCGTAAGCAAGATGACATGATGTAGAGGGATAAATTCATGCAATATGATAAAAAAACCATCTTGTTATCCTCGATGGCAACAATACAATACGTGCCTTGCTGCCCCTTCTGTCACTGGGTAAGGACACCGCAAGATTGAACCCAAAGCTAAGCACTTCTCCCATTGCAAGAACTACCAATCTAGTTTGCCAAACCAAAAAGGATAATTCGAAGAGACTTGCAAAGAAAACTCAATCATACATAAAAGAATTCAGAGAAGAATCAAATATTTTCCATAGATAATATTGGATCATAAACCCACAATTCATCAGTCTAAACAAACACACCACAAAAAGAAGACTACATCGAATAGATCTCCACGAGAGAGGGGGAGAACATTGTATTGAGATCCAAAAAGAGAGAAGAAGCCATCTAGCTACTAGCTATGGACCCGAAGGTCTGAAGTAAACTACTCACACTTTATCGGAGGGGCTATGGTGATGATGTAGAAGCCCTCCATCGTGGATGCCCCCTTCGGTGGAGCTCCGGAACAGGCCCCAAGATGGGATCTCGTGGATACAGAAGGTTGCGGCGGTGGAATTAGGGTTTTGGCTCCTGTTCTGATCGTTCGGGGATACGTAGGTATATATAGGAGGAAGGAGTACGTCGGTGGAGCTCCGAGGGGCCCACGAGGTAGGGGCGCGCCCTCCACCCTCGTGACCTCCTCAGACACTGCTTGGAGTAGGGTCCAAGTCTCCTGGATCACGTTTGGTTGAAAATTACGATCCCGAAGGTTTCATTCCGTTTGGACTCGGTTTGATATTCTGTTTCTTTGAAATACTGAAAAAGGCAAAAAACAGCAATTCTGGGCTGGGCCTCCGGTTAATAGGTTAGTCCCAAAAGTAATATAAAAGTGGAAAATAAAGCCCAATATAGTCCAAAACAGTAGATAAAGTAGCATGGAGCAATCAAAAATTATAGTTACGTTGGAGACATATCAGGCATCCCCAAGCTAAATTCCTGCTCGTCCTCGAGTAGGTAAATGATAAAAAAGAATTTTTGATGCGGAGTGATACTTTGGCATAATTTCAATGTAAATCTTCTTAATTGTGGTATGAATATTCAGATCTGAAAGATTCAAGACAAAAGTTCATATTGACACAAAAATAATAATACTTCAAGCATACTAATCAAAGCAAGCATGTCTTCTCACAATAACATGGCAAAAGAAAGTTCATCCCTACAAAATCATATAGTTAGGCTATGCTTCATTTTCATCACACAAATATGTTCCCAACTTCTATACCCCCGATGACAAGCCAAGCAATTGTTTCATACTTAAATAATCTCAAACTTTTTCAACCTTCACGCAATACATGAGCATGAGCCATGGATATAGCACTATGGGTGGAATAGAATATGATGATGGGATTGTGTGGAGAAGACAAAAAGGGAGAAAGTCTCACATTGACGAGGCTAATCAACGGGCTATGGAGATGCCCATCAATTGATGTCAACATGAGGAGTAGGGATTGCCATGCAACGGATGCACTAGAGCTATGAATGCTCAACAAAAGAAAACTAGTGGGTGTGCATCCAACTCGCTTGCTCATGAAGACCTAGGGCATTTGAGGAAGCCCATCGTAGGAATATACAAGCCAAGTTCTATAATGAAAATTTCCCACTAGTATAAAAAGACAACTTATGAGACTCACTACATGAGGAACAAGGTGCTACTTTGAAGCACAACATATGAGACTCACTACATGAAGAACAAGGTGCTACTTTGAAGCACAAGTGTGGAAAAAGAGATAGTAGCATTACCCTTTTCTCCTCTCTTTTTTTATTTTCTTTTTTTTGGGGCCTTTCTTTTTTTTCTTTTTGGCCTTTTTTTTATTTGGGCAATGCTCTAGTAATGATGATCATCACACTTCCATTGATTACAACATAAGGATTACAACTCGAAACTTAGAACAAGATATGACTCTATATGAATGCCTCCGGCGGTGTACCGGGATGGTGCAATGAATCAAAAGTGACATGTATGGAAAATAATGCATGGTGGTTTTGCCACAAATACGATGTCAACTACAAGTTCAGGCAATAGCAATATGACAAAACTAATGTATGTCATGATGATGGTGGTGGAAGTTGCATGGCAATATATCTCGGAATGGCTATGTAAATGCCATGATAGGTAGGTATGGTGGCTGTTTTGAGGAAGATATAAGGAGGTTTATGTGTGATAGAGTATATCGTATCACGGGGTTTGGATGCACCGGCGAAGTTTGTGCCAACTCTCAAGGTGAGAAAGGGCAATGCACGGTACCGAAGAGGCTAGCAAAGGTGGAAAGGTGAGAGTGTGTATAATCCATGGACTCAACATTAGTCAAAAGAACTCATATACTTATTGCAAAAATTTAGAAGTCATCAAAAATTCAAGTACTACACGCATGCTCCTAGGGGGATAGATTGGTAGGAAAAGACCATCGCTCGTCCCCGACCGCCACTCATAAGGATGCACAAGCCAAGTACACTTCATGTTTCAAATTTGTTACACAACTTTAACCATACGTGCATGCTACGGGACTTGCAAATTTCAACACAAGTATTTCTCAAATTCATAATCACCCAACTAGCACGACTTTGATATTATCACCTCCACATCTCAAAACAATTATCAAGCATCAAATTTATCTTAGTATTCAATTCACTCAAAAGAATGTTTCACATATCTTGAACACCAAGTTTATTAACATTAAGCAAATTACCATGCTATTAAAGACTCTCAAAATAATCTAAGTGAAGCATGAGAGATCAATAGTTTCTTTTAAAAAAATCCACCACCGTGCTCTAAAAGATCTAAGTGAAGCACTAGAGCAAAAATTACCACGCTCAAAAGATATAAGTGAAGCACCATGAGCAAACCTATCAAGCTCAAAAGATATAAGTGAAGCACATAGACTATTCTAACAAATTCCAATTCATGTATGGCTCTCTCAAAAGGTGTGTACAGCAAGGATGATTGTGGTAGACTAACAAGCAAAGACACAAATAATACAAGACGCTCCAAGCAAAACACATATCATGTTGGTGAATAAAAATATAGCTCCAAGTAAATTACCGATGGAAGTGGACGAAAGAGGGGCTGCCTTCCGGGGCATCCCCAAGCTTTGACTTTTTGGTGTCCTTGGATTATCTTTGGGGTGCCATGGGTATCCCCAGGCTTAGGCTCTTGCCACTCCTTGTTCCATAATCCATCAAAAGGATTCACCCAAAACTTGAAAACTTCACAACACAAAACTCAACAGAAATCTCGTGAGCTCCGTTATAGAAAGAAAACAAAAGACTACTTCAAGGTACTGTAATGAACTCATTCTTTATTTATATTGGTGTTAAACCTACTATATTCCAACTTCTCTATGGATTATAAACTAATTTACTAGCCATAGATTCATCAAAATAAGCAAACAACACACGAAAAACAGAATCTTAAAAAACAGAACAGTCTGTAGCAATCTGTAACTAACCCAAACTTCTGGAACTCTAAAAATTCTACCAAAATAGGAAGTCCTGGACAATTTATTTATTGATCAGAATCAAAAAGAATCAACGCAAAAGCACGTTCCTGTGATTTATCATAACTAAATTCGTGCGCGCAAAGTTTCTGTTTTTCAGCAGAATCAAATCAACTATCGTTGTAGGTTATCCTATAGGTTCTACTTGGCACAAACACTAATTAAAACATAAAACCACATCCAAACAGAAGTTAGATGGATTATTTATTCCTAAACAGAAGCAAAAACAAAAAACACAAAATAAAATTGGGTTGCCTCCCAACAAGCGCTATCGTTTAACGCCCCTAGCTAGGCATAAAAGCAAGGATAGATCTAGGTATTGCCATCTTTGGTAGGCAATTTTTCAATGAGGCATCTACCTCCTTTGGAATTTTCTTTCTTTCTAGTAATTGTCAATTTTTTATGCAAAAGATTGAAAAATTCATCTATAGCAAAAGGTTCCTTAATGATGGAAAAAAGATTGGGATGAACGCTTATAGATTTAAGATCCGCAGTTTCCTTACTAGATGATTCACCCTTATTCTTAGGAACATAAATAAGCTTAGTATTTTTAGTAGACGAACTTGGAGTATTTTGCACGGAAGAAAAAGCGGTTCCCAAGTTGGTAATGATACCCTCAAGTTTATCGATTCTCGTGGAGTCTAGATTTATTTTCTCATTGACTATGGGATCTTTTTCTTTAATATTTTTCAAAGTCATTCCTACCTTAGATCCATATTGGGTAATTTGATTATGGATCTTTTTATCAAGATTTTCAATAGATTCAATGGTAGCAACTTTATTCTCAATGATTTCAAGTCTTTGCATAACATGCTCCAAAGTTAACGTAGTTCCATTAATCAAAAGAGGTGGTGAGCCAAATATATCTATTAAAGCATTATAAGAATCAAAAGTATGGCTACCCAAAAAATTCCCTCCAGTAATGGTATCAAGGATATATCTATACCAAGGATTAGCACCTACGTAAAAATTGCGAAGAAGAACTGAAGTAGATTGCTTTTTGGTAGATTTATTTTGAGCATTGCAAATTCTATACCAAGCATCTTTTAGATTTTCTCCCTCCCTTTGTTTAAAATTTAAGACTTCATTCTCGGGAGATAACGGAGATGATATGAAACTAGTCATGACGACAAGCAAACTAACACACAAGCAAGCAGAAAGGCAAAGGGAAAAAGGCAAACGGGAAAGAGAGGAGGAGATTGGGAAATACAGGGCAAATGAAACGGCAAGGGTGAAGTGGGGAGAGGAAAATGAGAGGTGAATGGCAAATAATGTAATGCGAGAGATAGGGATTGCGATGGGTACTTGGTATGGTTGACTTGCTTGCGTGAGCCTCCCCAGCAACGGTGCCAGAAATTCTTCTTGCTACCTCTTGAGCACTGCGTTGGATTTCCCCGAAGAGGAGAGGATGATACAGCAAAGTAGCGTAAGTATTTCCCTCAGTTTTTGAGAACCAAGGTATCAATCCAGTAGGAGACCACGCACAAGCCCCTCGTACGTACACAAAACGATAGCAACTCGCAACCAACGCTTAGGGGTTGTCAATCCCTTCACGGTCACTTACGAGAGTGAGATCTGATAGAGATAATATTTTTGGTATTTTTGATAGATAGATGCAAAGTAAAAAGCAAAGGCAAAGTAAAAACAAAGCAAGTAAATAAAGTGATATAGATTGATATGATGAGAATAGACCCGGGGGCCATAGGTTTCACTAGTGGCTTCTCTCAAGAGCATAAGTATTCTATAGTGGGTGAACAAATTACCGTTGAGCAATTGACAGAATTGAGCATAGTTATGAGTATATCTAGGCAATGATCATGTATATAGGCATCACGTCCGAGACAAGTAGATCGAAACGATTCTGCATCTACTACTATTACTCCACTCATCGACCGCTATCCAGCATGCATCTAGAGTATTGAGTAAAACCAGAGTAACACCGTAAGCAAGATGACATGATGTAGAGGGATAAATTCATGCAATATGATAAAAAACCCATCTTGTTATCCTCGATGGCAACAATACAATACGTGCCTTGCTTCCCCTTCTGTCACTGGGTAAGGACACCGCAAGATTGAACCCAAAGCTAAGCACTTCCCCCATTGCAAGAACTACCAATCTAGTTAGCCAAACCAAAAAGGATAATTCGAAGAGACTTGCAAAGAAAACTCAATCATACATAAAAGAATTCAGAGAAGAATCAAATATTTTCCATAGATAATATTGGATCATAAACCCACAATTCATCAGTCTAAACAAACACACCACAAAAAGAAGACTACATCGAATAGATCTCCACGAGAGAGGGGGAGAACATTGTATTGAGATCCAAAAAGAGAGAAGAATCCATCTAGCTACTAGCTATGGACCCGAAGGTCTGAAGTAAACTACTCACACTTTATCGGAGGGGCTATGGTGATGATGTAGAAGCCCTCCATCGTGGATGCCCCCTCCGGCGGAGCTCCAGAACAGGCCCCAAGATGGGATCTCGTGGATACAGAAGGTTGCGGCGGTGGAATTAGGTTTTTGGCTCCTGTTCTGATCGTTCGGGGATACGTAGGTATATATAGGAGGAAGGAGTACGTCGGTGGAGCTCCGAGGGGCCCACGAGGTAGGGGGCGCGCCCAGGGGGCGCCCTCCACCCTCGTGACCTCCTCGGACATTGCTTGGAGTAGGTTCCAAGTCTCCTGGATCATGTTTGGTTGGAAAATCACGATCCCGAAGGTTTCATTCCGTTTGGACTCCGTTTGATATTCCGTTTCTTCAAAATACTGAAAAAGGCAAAAAAAAACAGCAATTCTGGGCTGGGCCTCCGGTTAATAGGTTAGTCCCAAAAGTAATATAAAAGTGGAAAATAAAGCCTAATATAGTCCAAAACAGTAGATAAAGTAGCATGGAGCAACCAAAAATTATAGATACGTTGGAGACGTATCAGCTGCGACCGTGGACCCAGCTGTCAGCCCCTCCATGTACAGTACTCTTCCGATGGAAGTGGGTCGTTGACCACATTAACCATGCTGCATCAAGAGCACCATGGTAGTGGACGACAGCGAGGCCTAGGAAGGGGACGACATGGAGCCGGGGAAGACGCGGCAGTGGATGCCCACGCGAAGAGGAGTACAAGGGTTCACTGGTTCGGCTACGGTGTGAGGCTGCCGTCGCCGTAGAATAACAGGGGGTGTGGGTGAGTGGAGGGATGGCCTGGCCAGCGGTGGGATTAGTAGGGGGCGGTGAGGCCTCCGTGGCAGCACAGCCGGCCACGGGAGGCAGGAGCAGGCGGCATGACTGGCGCTGGTTTGGGCGGCTGGAGCAAGAAGACCAGAGGTTGAAGAAGCACGACGGCCGTTGGATGGACATCGTACAGTCACTGCAGCTAGAATCATTTATATTGACTTAGTTGACAAGGCCCTTGGTACGCGTCAACTTAGTAGGCTCACAAGTCAGCTTCCGAAACGGTGCGCCCCAGATGTCAGGGGGAGGAATCATTTTTTGGGCGGGTGAAGCTAGAATATCTGAGATTAAAGAAGAAGCACGGCATCCGTTGGATGGACATCCAACTGCCACTGCTGCTAGAACCGTGTGTTGACTATAAGCTGACAAAGCCTTGCATATGAGTCAACTTATTTTTTTTTTTTGAGGGGACGCGTCAACTTAGTAAGTCCACAAGTGTGTGGCAGAGAACTTATAGCCCATTTGAGATTTGTAAGAATGTGCAGCCCATTTTTGAATTCTAATGAATTTATTACAGCCCATTTACAGTTTGTTAAAAGTACAACCCATTTTCTAGCTAGGACAACGATTAACAATTTCAACCAACCATTCAAAACAGAATTCAATAAAATTTCCCACATTTTGATGGGATCAGAAATATTTTTATCCCGAAATTCTAGTCAGATTAAATACAATTTCAATATAAATTTGTATTACATAAAAATCAAATGAAACATTGCGTGTGCAACAATTAATGAAATTAAAATTTTCAATATCCAAAAATAATATTTTATAAAGTAATTACGTGTTTGGTGCATTTTTTTATAGTTACTGCCTAGTTTTGATAATTACATCCCATTTATTATTTCTTCAAGCCCATTTTCTTGTTAAGCTTAATGCATCCCTCCTAGGAAAGATTTGCAGCCCAGCGGGCCAGAGAGTAACAAGTCGACCTTGCCTGGGTATTCCTCAAAAAAAAGTATAGCTGGGCTAGCCACTTTCAGCTTGAAAAATAATAATATCTGGGCTGGATATCTGGCCTGGGCTAGACGGGCCACAACCCGCCCAGTTAATACCCTGCTCTCCTCTAAACAACAACGAAAACATCGCTCAAGAAAAACTCTGCAGTGCTCACACCTCAAAAACACAAATACTACTCGAGCTGCTTGGTCCCAGCTGTCGGCCGCCCCTTGTGCAATTCTCTCGTTATTGACTACATAGGTTGACAATGGTGTGGGACCGTGATGTCAGAAACCAGGAGGAACCAAAAAAATCAGTTGTATATAATAAGGAGGCACTTGCGTATGTGTGGCTATGGCCCTGCTGGGTCCCCACTGTCATCCTCTCCAAGTAAACTCATCTCCTCATTCCTCATGTCCATCGACCATGTTGACAACGCGACACGGCAGTGCCACGGCGAGCGCAACAACTGAAAGATGACAGAGAGGGCCTCGTGGGCCCTACGGATGGTCTGATGCAGCGCCCGCTGCTCATTCGGGAAGCCAGGATCAAAGGGCCACATGTCCGCGATGGCATTGTCGTTCGCTTGTTCACCGGTGCTCGTTGAGGAGACGGAGTTGCAGGCTGCTTAGGTTCTCCTGCGCTGGTAGCTCTTCCACCATTAGGGCGTCGAAGTGCGGCCGCACCTGCTCTATGGTGAACACGGCATGAACTGGCTTGGATAGTGGCGCCGGCTCCTGGTCGAAAGCTACGTCCATTATCTGATTGTCGTTGCTCAGCTCAGCGAGCTTGCTGGCGAGCCAGCATGTCCGGCTGCTGGACCGACCTGCTGCCAAGCACGAGTCTGACTGTCCTGGCCCACCCAGACCGCCTCCCTCGCCCGCACACGCTTTCCGGCCAAAACGGTCAACGCCTCCCGCCCCGCTTCCCGGTGAAGGCGATTGCTCCGCCTTCAAACGACACAAGTGCCGTCCGTCCGTCCGTCTGCCGCCCACATTAATGATACGCGTTTGCCGAGGCGGCTACTCTGGCGCCACACGTCCGTCCCTCCGCCGCCCATCATTGCTATATAATCTGTTGCGCCGGCCATAGCCGCAATCATACGCCTCCGTTTCCTTTCTCCTGTCCACACCACTACTGCCCACCATGGCTTCCTCGCGCTCCAGCGCTCTTCGGGACGGGCGGACGACGGACCACAAGGAGATGGCAGCCATTGCCGCCGACTGACTGGCCGGCAGCCAGCCATAGGACGACAGTGTCCCAATGGAGAACATGGTAGTCGATGATCCGGCGCCAACCCCCTCCTCTGTGCCATCCTCGCCGGTGCATTGCACCATGACCATCGGTGAGGCCCGTGCCCAATACATGGACACGGTGAGGCAGAAGCGTGAGGAGCAATTCTAGGAGGCGCAGGCCGACGCCGCCTATAACCACCATCTCCTCCAGGAGCACCTGCAGGCGGAGGAGCAGATCGCCACGGAGCGGGCGAAGCAGGAGGCGCTGCTTGACTCGTACCGCTCCGCCCGCGAGGGCCACCTCGAGCACTGTCGGTCCCACATGCGGGTGGCGGAGGCTACGGCTGCCTACAAAGAGGGCGATGAAGCGGGCGAGGCGCTGTTTGGCGAGACCGAGGACGAGGCAGAGGACAATGCTGGCTCCGACGAGTCCCCGCTCCATTGGCGTCGACGAGGCCCTGCTCCGCCGAGGCCCCGCGGCGCGAACAACAAGGCAGAGCACACCGCCAGCTCCGCCGAGGCCCCGCCCGCCAACAACGAGGCAGAGGACATCGCCGGCTCAGCCGAGGCCCCACCCTGCCGGCAATAAGGGGAAGGATTGCCCTTGCTCCGTCGAGGTGCTGCCCCGCCGGCAACGAGATAGAGGACATCGCCGGCTCCGCCGAGGCCCTGCCCCGTCGGCACCGAGGCGGAGGCCCTACTCCGCTGAGGCCCCGCCCCACCAACAACAAGGCAGAGGACATTGCCGGCTCAGCCGAGGCCCTACCCGTCTGGCAACGAGGGGGAGGATTTCTCCCGCCCCACCGGCAACGAGATAGAGGATATCGCCGGCTCCGTCGAGGCCCCGCCCCACTACCAACAAGGCCGCGCCACACAGAAAAATGAGGACGAGTAGAACACGGTAGGTCGTCGCCGCTCGGGTCCAAGTAAGGCCACCGCTGCTACCCTCCGGTTGAAGCCAAGCTAGGCGGGTTGACCATTGACGGCCGATTAGCTTCTTGGCGGCGACATGGAGTCAGAGAGCTATGTTGGAGAAGGACGCTGCTTCTACTTAACTGCTGGTGCAGTTCGCTGACTGACACATGGGCCCAACAAGCATCTGGGCCACATGTCAGTTACACAACTGCACCTGTAGTTAAGTCACTAAGCTCAGTCCACTAGAGAAGAAGCTTCTGCTCAGCTCAGCCGGACACAGGTGGGTAGCTTCGGTTAATTAATTATACCTCCAGCGCACCCCTTTTAGTTGAAGAATGTATAAAATGTAATGAAATTCGGCATGTTTATATGAAATCCGACCGTGTATGAATGAATTTATTTCGATTAGTTCGAATTCTTGTATCACTGGCATTGGATGAACATGCAAAACAATACGTACTAGCATTATTCCCAGGGTGATCACCTCGTTTGCAGCAGTTTCACATGTACTCCCTCCGGCCCTTTCTAGTCTGCATACAAGTTTTGTCTGCAGTCAAAGTATCTCTACTTTGACCAATCTTATAGAAAAAAGTATGCACTTTCACAATGTGCGAAGTAAAAAGGAACAGAAGGAGTACAAAGAATTTGAGCAGCTTTTTAGCGTTCATGTACATTGCAATCAAACACACAGGCCTGACAATTCATATAGAACATTCAAAACAATCGATGATTATGCATCTCAGCGATTCACATGTCAGAGCCAATATTTACTTCACAACTAAAGAATAAAGAAAAATCGATCGACGCTGCTGACAGCAAAGGGCGTCCCATTCGAAAATATCAAACGCATGTCTTCTTGCTAACATTAATGAGCAAAATTTGACAAGCTTGTCCCATTCCAAAATATCAAACGCCTATGATTGTGGAATGGGCAGGGTTTGCCATCAGTTCGGACATTGACATGGCACCTCGTGCTAAATAAACCAGCTATTCTTTTTGTGCAGTTCCACCAAAATCAACAAAATTCGTGCGTAGCTTATATGATTTCGCCCTTATATGTTGCAACGCCTTGAACTTATCGGCACTTCCTTTCTTGTGGTGGAAATGAATGATGCAATGTATTCATGAACATTTTGTGCAGTTCCCATTGAAATCAAGCTGAGCACCCCTGTTTGCACAAATACAAAAAAAGGTGATTAGTATAAAGCAAATTGTACTATGAATTGACAGTTTAAACAGGCACCTACATGGTCCATGTAGAGCACACTTCTGGAAAAATGGAACTCACCGGAAAGAATCCTAGAACAACATTGTACTTGCGCATCACAGCAAGAAAATGGAGATTTGTCAGTCCTTCTGAGCTGAAGTTAGTTTGGTCTTGTGGGGAGTAATGTAACCATCCTTCAACTGCTCCTTCTGATGAGAAGATAGACAGGGCTTCTTCATCCTGGCATAATTGGAACTAGTCACTTCACGTACTCCATATTATTCTTCAGAGGAGGATGATCCTATTGTGCAAAGACAAGAGGACAAATAAATGCTAGTATCCCTATTTGCTAGAAAAAAAGGAAAGGAAATATTTAAAATAGCACAGATGAAGCATTTCTCAAGGACAATACCACTTTCTCATGACAGTATCTAAATAGTAGCACAACACCAATAGAGATGACAAAACTCAATCATATGGATGAAATCCGTGGGCAAGTAACTACCTTTGTCAGGAGGCTTATTGTGTAGAGCATACAGATGAAGCACTTCTCCGGAACCATCTGTTGCTATCTACTGTGGTGGCCAGGCTTACTATATACTCCTCAATTAGTTTATTGTTTCCAACATCTTCTTGTGCAGTTCCACTAAAATATATGGTATCTTCAAAGAAGATCCTTGTTTGCACAAGTAGAGATAATTACATATTACATTAAGAGTGGCATCAAATCAGTGGCAAAACAATTGCTCGTTCCAGCCATAGTAATAAATTAAGATGCAACACTATACCATTACTTGTGTCATCACAGTTCCAGTGCTTCATTACAGCACCGGGAGTTGATTTTTGTTTTTCTTCCGCTTGTTCTTCCCCTTCATCACTTGGTTCAATAAAAGACAAGCTTCGCCTTCAATGTAAGATTTGGCATGTCAATTAGGGAGAACAAGTATAGCACTAAACAATGACATTAATTTTCTGATGAAAGTGGAAAAATACAGGCCAACAGTTGTGAATATCCTTATCTTACCTCAATGGGATATTACGGTGCACATACAGATTGGAAGTCTTGTCTCCATTTGTGCAGTTCACTAAAATCAAGCAACATTACCATACAAGTAGCACAAGAAATGAAAGCACACTGCAGAATCATGTGAAAGAAGGCTAGTACTGACCTCTCATGACGCGGAATTCAAACAACTCACAAGAAGAAGATCTGAACCAAATTTGCCAACATGGATAGGAAGTAAGATCTCCTCTTGTGCAGTTCCAATAAGATCAAGCAATCAAACAACATTGTCGGTGTGAAATTTTGGTTGAACTGCACAAAACACTCTTAATACAAAAGTGTTTTGTGCAGTGCAACAAAAGGTCACAATAGCAACGAGGTGAAGTAGATAACCCTATTTACACAGAGGTGCAAAGGAAACAACTAGTGGTCAATAACGGTGGATGACACAGAAGCCAAGAAAAAGAAGCATCTAACTTATCTAAATGGGAAAGAAAGCAAGACAGTAGCATTTCTCAAACGGTGGCATTGATTAATATTAACAGAGAGATTATATTAACAATAAAATTCGTTAAACATGTAATTTGCTTTTAACTATGGCATTGCATTAATTTTCCAGCGGCATTATTAGAGGGTGTTTGTTTATAGGGACATTTTGGTGTAGGGACTAAAAAAACTCCATGTCAGTCCCATCTAAACCAAACAGGAGGGACTTTTAGGGACTAAAAGTGGGCATTTGGGACTAAAGAAAGAAGACCCCGAGGGAGAGTCTTTTTGGGACTTTTTCCAACAGTTGCTCCTGCCCCGCATCGCACCTTGTCTCTATTAGTTCATTACTATGGGTAACATGGTCTTTTAGCATGTCATTTAATAACCTCTAGTCCATGTTTAGTCCCTGGAACCAAGCAGATAGGGACTAGGGAGTTTTTAACCAAACAGGGCCTTAGATTAACAACAGCTAAAGAGTTGCACGGGATAGTGGACGCACGAGCACCATGTGCATCTACCGATGTACAGTATGAAGGGGTGATGCATAGTCTGTTGCAACAAAGAACAAACAACCAAGGAGCATATTTGTGTTGGTCCCAGTTTTGTTATCTTTATACACCTTTCCCTATGTGAACGCAGCAAATCTAGTCCTGCTCAAGCTCTACAACCTTGTCCCCCAAAACAAAAGATTAGTTTGTTACAGATGTGCGTACTGTGTTTGTCACTGTTTTCCCTTTTCGACCAACGTATGTGCTGGATAGCCAGTATGTACTAGTACTTTCCCCCTTCCCTTCCTCTTTGAACCATGTCCTAGATTCATGATATACAACTTTCCCCACTACTTTCCCCCATTCCTTTCCTCTTTGAACCACGTCTTAGATTCATGCTATACAACTTTCCCCACTACTTTCCCCCCTTCCTTTCCTTTTTGAACCACATCCTAGATTCATGCTATACAACTTTCCCCACTACTTTCCCCCATTCCTTTCCTCTTTGAAGCATGTCCTAGATTCATGCTATACAACTTTCCCCACTACTTTCCTGTTTGATCCAACACCTAGATTCGTGTGCAGAAGCGAAAAAGCCCACATGCGGCTAGAGCAATGCATGTGGAATAAGTAAATTATACCATAAGGTTCTTGGGGTGTGGTTCGGTGGGCGACCAGAGGCCGTTCGGCCCACACTATGTATGGCGGCGAAGAAGAAGGGGTCGGAGGCCCTTCTACGCCACCGCTGGGTGAAAGTGAATAGTTGCGCAGGTAGTGGATGCCCTCCCTCGCCGACGGCGACAGCGTTAAGCCTCCTTCCCTGTGGACAGATCCTGCCGGCTCTTTGACCAGTAGTGAGGGGAGAGAGAGAGGCCAACGAAGTCTTGTTTAGATCTGGAGAGGGTGAGAGAGTGTGAAGAGAGCAACTACAAGCGCTGAGGCTCCAACGTGTATATATATACTGGAGAGAGAGTGTGAAGAGTGCAAACCCTAGAAAACAAGCGCCAAGGCTGCAGCTTATACGTGATGAGGTGATTATACGGTCACTACGAGATCATATAGCTCCGTATCCATCCATTTTTACAAGTCAAAGAATCCTCCTGGCACCGCCCCAGATCACTTTCTCTCTCTGTCATGCGGGGCCTACCTGTCATTGGCTGGAAGAAAGAAGTCGAACAAAACAAAATTATGCTCAAGTGTAGTTATCGAACCCGAGACCTCAAGTTTGATGAGCGAACAGGCTAACCCCTAGGTCGTCAATTTGACCAACCTAATACAAGTCATATATTACAAGAAATATACCAATATAAACTCCAAATGTTTGATTTTCAAACGGTATAATTTTTGTGTTATACCGATTATATTAGGGTGATAAAATTGGCAACCAAGGTATATGCGCAGGACTTGTAAACTGAAACGGAGAGCAAGCTTCACCTCATCCTGCGAGCCACCGCTCCCATGGGCGGGGGAGATGGCGTACGAAGAAAGCTTCTCCTCATTCTGCGAGTTGACGAGACACATCAAAAGTACTCCAGTGTATAGAGCCTTGCCTATAAGGTAGGCCCCACATGGTTTGCCTCTTTTTTAACATAACACGTCAAGTCGCAATTTGTTTGTTCACTCGTGGTAGACGATCCTCCCTCCATCAAGTGGACAACCAGTACACGTGTCAAATTACCACGTGGGCTGCCTTTTCATACAGAAATGAGCTCCACCGTGTATCCACGCGGGTGTGGTTGGGAAAGAGACGGGAGTACGTGCGCCGTGCGTGCACCTCTTCTCTCTGTGCACGTCCCCCACCTACGTGGGTGTGTGAGAGAGAGATACAAACCTAGACAGATGGTGTGTGCGTTCATAAGTGTTATTTTGTTTGGGGGGGTTGATTTCGTGAATGTATTTGTGGGAATATGTGTCGATGACATCTCAAACAAAATTTTGCATGCAATGTGTGTGAAATGGAGGCCTATCCATATCATATATAGAGGGTCGAGCGATCCACGAGAAGAGAGGGAGGGGTCATAGATATCGATAGAGTCGAAGAGAGGATCAAGTGGGTGGGTGCAAGATCGATGGAGAGAGCCATCGAAATTGTGTTTGTATGTGTGTGCAAGTCAAAGATATAGGGCGACTGACCTACCAGAACGTGAGAGGGCACATGTCAAGTTTGTGTGTGGCAGGGAGACAGGACTACGCTCGATGTATCAGTGTGTGTGTGGGGGAGGGGTTGAGGGAGGGGGAGGCAGAGGCCTAACTATAAAGGTATAACGACTCGTATATGTGTTGAGAAGGAGAGACCCAGTTATGTCTTGAGGGAGATCGGTTGACATCCATACATAACTGAAGGACGGGAAATAGGATGACACACACACACACACACACACACACACAGAGAGAGAGAGAGAGAGGAGAGGGAGGGAGAGGGGTAGAGTGTCGGATGGGTGATGGAGTTGCTTCTCGAAGATGGTGGGAGAGGCCTACTAGACAAACTGAGGGTGGAACTGCAATATTATCAATAAGAGCGGGGATGTGTTTCTGTGTGTGGTTGTGCGTGATAGATCTGTCGGGACACATCCATGGATGATGAAGGGGGACCATGTGTTTGGTAAGCAACCCTAACTAGATCGGTAGATCAATAGTTGTTTGTCGAAGGAAGGGAGAGACATAACTAATGAGGTAGATTGATCGACGCGTGGGGAAAACGAGTTATAAGGACCTAGCTAGCTATATGTATAGCAGGAGATCGGTCGATGTACATCCATTTGTTAGAGGCAAATAAGGCCCAACGAGACGGATAGACAGAGAGCATGGAGCTAGTAGGTGGTGCGAGAGGCCCAGCTACTAGCTAGATAGGGGGAGGAGTGTGCGGCTGTGAGATCGATGAAAAGAGGGGCAAGAGTTTACACGTGTGTGGGACCGTATGAGAGACACGAGGCATGGACACATAAAGGAGGAGATTGAAGGTGCGTGTGTATGTTGTAGGCAGACATCCCTGGAGAGGTTTATCGATCGGTGTGTGTCGGAAAGGAGTTGTGGAGATTGTGGGAGAACGACCTAAAGACAAAAAAAAATGAATGTGCGCGATGGATAGAATGCTGAGGGAGGGGGAGGGCGATGAGGGCATGTGCATGCACGAGAGAAAGTTAGTGGTAGCTACAAAGGTTAGAGGATTGTGTGGGTGTAAGAGACTAACAAAGATCATAATTTGATATGAAAGTGGATTCATATATTTGAATAGGAGATCATAGTGTTATAAACATATGCATGCATGAATATGGCGGTGATATGCATGTTGTGGCTTTGCACATGTTATACCATAATGTGATAATGCATGGCGTTTGCAACTCACAAGTAAATGTCGAACAATCTAAACCATACTATACATCGAATAATCTCACATTTTATTTGAATTTGTGATAATGTGTGGCGTTTGCAGCTTACAACTAAATATCAAACAATTTCGACAATACTATATATCGAACATTCTCACATTTTATTTTAATTTGTGGTAATGTGTGGTGTTTGAAACTCATAACTAAATACTTGTAGGCGTAGGGGGCGGGGCACCATACATTATGTGATAAACACATTATATATATGAGACATGGTTTAGATTATGAAGATCTAGCTAGAGCTTGAAATGTACTGTGATTTGAAATCAACATAAAGTGGATTCAAAAAATCGAGTTCGAGTTCATATAGTACACATAGTTCATATGTAGCTCGAGACTAATCATGTGGTGTGCTGTGAAGATAATACACAAATGATAGTTTAACTTGACAATAATGATGATTATAGATCTTATTAAAATAGAGAAACAAATTCAAATGGTTTGACTTCACAACAATCATTATTGTACATCTTATTCAAATAGAGAAACGAATTCAAATTTAGTTCATATTGAAGCCGCACACTCCTCAAATGAACGTTCGGAATGCACTAAAACGTTCATTTGAGTAGTAGGTTGCATGCATTATACACGTAGCAAAATATTTTAATTGAACATAACATGAATTCAAAGTTTTGAATGACATTTGTAGTGTGAATTGATTTGGTACAGTACACGTTAGGCTTGGCCGGAAATTTCAACCCGCGCCTTGTTAGCCCAAAATATTTAAGATATATCTTTGCCTCGTTGTGCTTCGACAACTCCCTCCATCTCAACCCGCGCCTTGCTATTCCAAAATTACAACTCGCACGAAAACTCCCACCTCCTGTGAAATCCCGACACGTGAAATGCCCGTGATACCCCTGAACCGAAAGAACCGCCTCAAATCGGTGGGGGTACTTTCGTAACTTACCCCACATTTCAGACAAGCGCGTCCCTGAGCCATGGTTCCCCACTCCCATCCCATCCTCCCACCCATTCATACACTGAGGCCACGAAAACCCGCGAAGCCCCACACCCTCCTCCGTCCGCCACCCAGCCAGAGCCTCTTCCCCGACGACGTCGTCCACAGCAACACCTCGACGTCCCTCATCCACCGTACCGGATGAGGATCCGTTGTCGATCTTGTTGTCCCGTCGGTAGTGCCACCCCGCCCTCCATCTCCAAGGAGCTGCCCCGACGTTCCCCTCGTCTTCCGCACCACCTCCATTCCCACATTGCTGTCTTCACCTGCACCACCGGAAGAGAAGCATCATCACTGTTTCCTCGGATGAAACTGCGGCCTAATCGGCGCCACCAAAGAGGTTGTACACTAATCGCCGCATTTTCTTCTTGATTCGATCTCATGATGCTGGCGGCGCTCGGTCCCGAGCTGACACGGTGCTGCTCCATCCACGGCGGTGCTCCCTCGGCGGCAACGTCCACATCAGTAGGAGCTGCTGCTGCTTAGCTCTCGCTCGCGCTGCTGCTCTGCTCTTGCTCTTGGTCCCCTGCCTGGTCTGCTCTTGCTATTGCTCTTGCTCTTGCTCTTGCTCGCGCTGCTGCTCTCACTCTTGCTCTTGCTTGCGATGCTGCTCCGATTTAGCTGCACTTCAGTCGACTGAATCGATTTTTGGGTCAGTCGATTTTCAGGGGGTGGGGGCGCTCGCCAGAGTTAAGGAAGAACCAACCGCAGCGGGAAGGGGGGCTCGCCGGAGAGGTACCCCACTATCTATCTTAGGGTTCAGGGTGGGGGCGGTGGTCGCCGATGGTGGTGGGGCGGTGGCGTGGGGATCGCCGGAGAAAAAGCTCGGCATGGGGGGGAGAGGGATGGCCGGGGGGGCGGCGGACTGGCGGTGGGGAGTGTTTTCGGGGCGGGCAGGGCGGTGCACCGCCGGCCGCGGGCGGCGAGGGGCGGCTGTTTGGCCGGTGGTGGCTAGTGGCTCAGGCGGTGGAGGTTGAAGATGAACTACAGGCCCTTGATTTCGTATCCAACGGCTGCAAAGTCGACTGAACGGAGATGAAAAAGTCAGTCAACTGATGTAGCCTCACCTCTAGTGCGTTCAGTTTCGACAGTAAAATTCAGTTTCGATAGCAAAATTCAGTTTTGACAGTTAAGCTCAGTTTCAAAAGTTAAATTCAGTTTTGATAGTTAAGTTCATAGATGAGCGGCTGATGTATTTTACATCTAGCACTTTGTGGTTATGTATTTTACATCATCTATTGGAGATGCTATTAGAATTCCACTCAGGTTAACGTTGTCTCTCTTGTCCTGCTTCAGCCTCGGCGTCGTACAACTCACCGGAGCTACTCCAACGATGAAACCCTCCATCATAGCGGAGAAGTACCTCGGGCTCCATCTCCAGATGCCTAAGATCTTCTTCCCCTCCTCCGATAGCCAAGTCAGTCGGAGCATCCTCACCGGCCAACCCAATCACGCTGAGATCAACATGGCTTCGCCAAAGAGGTTGTACACTTGTTGCATCTCTTTTTTACTCTACATGTTATATATATTGTCCACTGAGCACACGTAGTAACGTGAAATATGATTATTTTATCGTACTATATGACAAGCAGTGAGGTACCAGGCAACTTAGCTATCCGTGATGGACTCTCTTGAACGCCATCATTATTTATCTCTGCGCGTTTGAGCTGTGCATTTGTCAATGGGCCTGGGAGTTGAGCTAGTAGGGCAGTGGCCTAGGTCCAAAGTAATAGAAGTAGCACAAAAACATTTTTTTAATGTAGGCTTTTCCTTGCTCAAGCCTGCCTACTAGAATCGCCAGTACTTGAAAGGAAAATTGAATGAAAAACATAGGAATTGGAAAGCTTCCTATGGTACTACTATTCATGAATTTGGTTCAAAGGAATGGAGCAAAGGAAAACTGTAGGATTTGTTCCTTTAGTGTCTCCTTGAAAGAAAAACCGTAGGAATTTTCATTTCCACTTGTCCTCCTTTTCAAATTCGTATTCATGAATCACAAGACTAAGAGATAGTAGCATAATAGCATTATAACCGTACATTTTCTTGTGGTTTGACTTAATTTCACCATGCTTCTTTGCATCCTGTGATCTTCCAATTCTTGTGAATCAAACACCCAGATTGGCAGAAATCCTGTGTTTTTAAATTCTCTGTTTTGCATGTGCATTCCTATCCTATTCCTGTCTATTTCCTATCCCTACATTGTTGGAATCCTCCAATTCAAACGAGCCCTTACAGAATTACTTCTCCTACAGATAGTTGTCAAAGATAACCTTGAATGGTTTGTCCTGCTCCTGCTGCGTCGTCGTCCACCCTAGCTCAGCTGCTCCAATGACAAAAGGGTCCAGCACAGCAGGGATCCGGCCTCCAGACTGTCTTTGCCGCCTCAGATCTTCTTCCCCGCCGCCTGCAGCCATGAAAATTGCATTACCATCATCAACCGAGCAGATGACCTCGAGGACTACACGGGTCCGCAAGAGAGGTCGCACTCTTTCGTGTCTGCTTACATTATGCATCGCTTAATATTACATGCTACTTTATCGTCTTGTTCACCGATTAGACTCCGAGTCAGCTACAAATTAATGGTCAAACTTGAGTTTTTAAATGGTTGTGGGGTACATATCGGGGCCACAATCAATAGTATCTATCTACTATCTGGTTAATCTCTGGTGTCTACTATGAGTTTCATGTTGGGTGGGAAACAAACAGTAAAGAAGTCATTATCTGTATTTTTTAACTGAAGCCATTATCTGCCTACTATTATTGGTTTTGGGACTATCCACAGGTTCCTACCATCACTCTGGATTTCTGCATGCACTCCTTACATAATCTCACTATGTTTTATTCCTATGCATGACAATTATTGTAAACAATGAAACTGAACATATAGAGCAAAAGAGACTAGCCTTATGTGGCAATAAAATTTCATGCAGACATCGCTCCATGGTAGGCACAAAGGCAACCCCCCCTCCACCCATTTCGGATTGTAATCGAGAGGGAGATATCTGTTCTGAGGGGGATTCAGAATGAGAAGACCACTCCTATTTACCCCCTGAGGTCTTCGCTCTAACTTGGCATGCTGATGTTGGTTATATCATGCATATGGTTCCTTGCATTGCTTACTTTATACATCAAATATGTCATCTACTTAGTTTAGACATCCTTTGTGCGAATGCCATCTGTTTAGTTTATTCATCTTATGTGAATTATGCAACGCCATCTTGTTTAGCCAGGCATCATATATGTGAATTTTGCAATGCCATCCTGCTTAGACAATCATCTTATATGTGAATTATATCAGGCCATCCTTTTTACGTTACGTATTACATTTGTCGACAATGTTAGTACATTCAACTACTCTTCGTGTGCATCAGCCATTTGACTCGATGATGGAAAATTCTGGAGTGAAAACAAGGTCTTCAGAGCAGACTATGCTATCTGACGAAGCGCATATCTCGCTGGTTACGGATAGCTCCTCAGAGGAGGATTCAGAGACAGATGATCAATCCTATTTCCCCCTGAGGTGTATGCTCTAACTTGGCAGGGTTATGTTGCTCATATCGTGCGTATGGTGTCTTGCATTGCTATGTCATTTGATTAGTTTAGACATGCTTTGTGTGAATGCCACCTGTTTAGTGTCTAATTACCATATATGCGAATTATGCATTGCCGTCTTGTTGCAAGACATTATATATGTGAATTATGCAATGCTATCTTGTTGCAAAGGCATTATATATGTGAATTATGCAATGCCATGCTATTTAGCCAATCATCATGTATGTGAATTATATCGTGCTATCATTTTTTTTGTATTATGTGTTCCATTTGTCGACAACGTTTGTATATTCAACTACTCTTCCTGTGCATCAGCCATTTGAAGCGGTGATGGAAGTATCTGGAGTGAAAACAAGGTATTCAGAGCAGACAATGCTACCTGCTGAAGCAGACATCTTGCTGGTTACAGAGAGCTCCTCAGAGGAGGATTCAGAGACTGATGACCAGTCCTATTTCCCCCTTGAGGTCTATGCTCAAACTTGGCATGGTTATATTACCCATGTCATCCATGTTGTCTTGCATTGCTTAGTTTTTACATCATATATGGATTGCCATCTGCTTACTTGCTTACTATATAAATCATACATTTGAATTATATCATGCCATCATGTTTACATACACAACATCTATCTGAATTATGGCATGGCAACCCATTTAATAAAGACATCATATAGTTATATCATCTCATCCTGTTTAGTATTTACAGTCATCATATTTTGAATTATGTCATTCTATCCGTGAATGTATGTGAATTATGGCATGCCAACCTATTTAATAAACACATTATAGTTATATCATGTCATCCTATTTGCATAGTCATCATATTTTGAACTATGTCTTTCCATCTTTTTTAATTAGCCATCATAATGTGAAATTGTGTCATGCTATCATGTTTGGTTAGACAACATAAATGTGAATTATTTCATGCCCTCTTTTATTCCCCATTATCCATTGCACCTGTCTATCATACAATGTTTGTACTTTCAATTACTTTTGTTGTTTATCAGCCATTTGAATTGGAGAGGGTGAAGGTAGTATCTAAGGGAGTAACAACATGGTCTTCAGAAAAGATAGTGCTACCAGTTGATGCAGATAGAAACACTGTTGTACTTGCCCAAGAACCAGCCCCACCACACATAACCCAGACTCTCGCAGATTGTAGCCCTACCCAGTTGGACAGAGAACCAGCTACACCCCTTCTAACCCCAACCCCGGCAGATAGTAACCAAGTTCCAGTTGACATGGGACCGTCTCAACCACAGAGCACCCAAACACGATCAGTTGGTAACGGTACTGCAGTGCCCAAAGCACGAGGACCACCACTCCTAATCCCAACTCAACGCTTAAAGGAGAAGAAGATTTGTTCTCAGGTTAGGTTCTGTAGCTATGGTTCATACTCCTTTGCTCTTGCATCACTGTATTTACTCATACCAACTATTTTCAAATTTGAAGGATGGAATTGAAACTCCAATGGCGCAACAAGTATCTTTTAAACCTGTTTCTTTAACTGGTTTGTTGTTGTAACTTGCTATGTTGATTTCAGTTTCAATTGAATAAATAGTTATGTTCTCATGTCATGCACATTACAAGTGTTGTTATTGCTCTATAGTTTCCCACACTTATATTCTGTCTATTCTGCTTTATCTTGAACAAATATTATTTGAACTGTGTCTCTATCTTGATTTGGCAACAAAAACTAGAATGATATAGACCATAAAGTGACCATGGTACATAGATATATGTTTGTTTCATGCTGTTATCCTGTCCACTTTACTACTGAACCCATTTACCAAAATGAGTTGCATATACAACATGGTAAACTTGTGATGTGTCTGCTTGTTTCTCTTTTAGAATGCGGACAAAATATTGGAGAATAGTACCCCGTTATGCAATGGTAAAGGAAGTAATGCAGATAAGTCTCAAGATAGTGAGACATCCCTGTTGGTCTCCAAGAAAGTTGATAAAAACTATCTTGACGACAGTGAGAGAACCCAAAAGTCATGTCTTGATGTAGTGTTCGAGTTATTGGCCACTACTGCTGGCACAAGCTTTTCGAACTCGCTGCCTGAATCAGTTCGTCTTCTTGAGTCTCAACTTCAAGTTGAAAGACATCAATCAGATGTGCTACGACAGGAAGCTGAAGGACTGAGGAAGTCCCTGCAGAATTCAGATGCATACTTTCTGGTGCAACACCAAGCGCTGGAGGATTTAAGCGCCAAACAAGAGAAAGTTAATAAGCTTGCTAAGCATCTTGCCAGCATTATGGGTACCCAGGATATTGTTTCTTGAGATCTTCTGAAGTGGTTTCAGTTCTGGACTTGTTTTGCTGCGGCATTTATTTGTGCTGGTCGCCAACTTTGACAACCAGTGTATATGATATGCTGATTTGTTCCCTATATTTGCACTGGTGGCGAACTTTGATGCCCAGTGGATGTAATATGTGTAATAGCCGTGATAGCCTAGCGTAAGTTGCTTGCTTATTTATTTACTTGTTGTCTTGTTTATTTGTTTGCTTGTAGTGAGTGCAGTTCTTTTCCGTGGTTTGCTAGTGGCCGCAATAACCTATTTTTTAAAACTAGGCCACAATAACCATGGGCTACATATTTACTGTAGTGACACTAGGCCTCCTATAGGCCATGGAAACAATGGGCCTTCTACGGGGCGTAGAAACAATGGGCCTCCTACGGGGCGTAGAAACAATGGGCCTTCTACGGACCGTAGACACAATGGGCCTTCTTCGGGCCATAGACACAATTGGCCTTCTACGAGCCGTATGATCGATTGGCCAAACATGGGCCAATAACATACCGCATTATGGCCGTAAACGGGCTCGAGTTGGAATCATTTTTTCATCGGCCGACCATAACGGGTCGTCGTTAATCGGTCGTATTTGATGATGCTATGAAAAGGGCCCAACGTAATAATGGGCCGCAAACGGGACGACTGTAACCACGGGCTGAATTTGGCCCACAAGCAGAAAATTACACTAACGGGCCGTAAGTAACCGAATGCTGGAAATGAGCCCAAGAATAAATGGGCCCTGAGAAGGCCGAAAGATAACATGGGCTGGAGACGGCCCAATGGAATAATGGGTCGTTAATGGGTATAAAGTGATACATTGTTCATTATGGGCCAGTTTCACCACGGGCCATTAATGGGCCAAGAGTTACAAAGGGCCTCATATGGTCCGAAAGACGTCATGGGCCATACATGGGCCAGAAGTTAAAATGGGCTGGAATCATATTGGACAGCCCATATGACACTACTGGGCCTAATTCGGATAGGTCGTAACGGGCCCTGGGTTAGCGAGCTGTAAATGGGCTATATGCGAACATGTCGTTAACAAGCTTTCTGTGGGCCGGCCCGCCACCTTTTGACCAAGTCAAACGGGCTGGCCTTTTCACAGGACTGGGCATCTGTTGGGCCGTGCCACGTGACGACGTATCATAGGCGCCTTCGGTCCAATGAGTGGATGACATCTGTCCAAACAGTGAGCCGACATGTGTTTCCTCCAGCCAATAATGATTTTACACGTGGAAAATCCCCATTGGTCGGGGCTGTTAACGGGTTATCTGATTCAAAACCGGACTCGATAGCTTAACGGTGTTCCGTTACAGTGGATGCCACGTGTCGGTCACCCTTGACGAAAGCACTTCTATGACGCACGATTTATCGTCATGGAAGTGGACACTTCCGTGATGATAATTTTGGTAATGTCATGGAACACTTCTACTACCTGGAAGACGCATTCCTTGATAACTTCTAGGGCACATATGTGTGACCACCAGACGCCGATGACCTGAGCCACATTACTCAACAGCCCGGAGAGTCAGCCCAGAAATTCTGGACTCGGTTCCTCACTAAAAAGAACCAAATACTCGACTGTTCGGACGCTGAAGCCCTGGCGGCTTTTAAGCATAATATCCGTGACGAGTGGCTCGCTCGACACCTCGGCCAGGAAAAACCCAAGTCCATGGAAGCTCTCACGACACTAATGACCCGCTTTTGTGCGGGTGAGGATAGCTGGTTGGCTCGCAGCGGCACCACGCCACATTCCGGCACTTCGGATGGCCGTGATACTAACGGCAAGCCACGACGCAATAGACATAAGTGACGGAACAACGGTGACAGCACTGAAGACATGGCAGTCAATGCCAGATTCAGCGGATCTAAGTTCGGACAGCAGAAAAAGGCGTTCAAAAGAAATAATCAGGGACCGTCCAGTCTGGACCGCATACTGGAGCGCTCGTGCCAAATTCATGGCACACCGGACAAACCAGCCAACCACACCAATAGAGACTGTTGGGTGTTCAAACAGGCCGGCAAGATAAACGCCGAAAACAAGGACAAGGGGCTGCACAGCGACGATGACGAAGAGCCCCGGCGTCCGAACACGGGGGGACAAAATAGATTCCCCCTCCCCAGGTGAAAACGGTCAACATGATCTATGCCACCCACATCCCCAAGCGGGAACGAAAGTGGGCACTACGGGACATCTATGCGATGGAGCCAGTCGCCCCCAAGTTCAATCCATGGTCAGCTTGTCCGATCACCTTTGACCGTAGGGATCACCCTACTAGCATCCATCACGGTGGATCAGCCACATTGGTCTTAGACCAAATCATCGACGGATTCCACCTCAAGCGTGTCCTTATGGACGGCGGCGGCAGCCTGAACCTGCTTTATCAGGACACAATGCGCAAGATGGGCATTGATCCTTCAAGGATCAAGCCCACCAAAACTACCTTTAAAGGTGTTATTCCTGGAGTAGAGGCCCGCTGTACGGGCTCTATAACACTGGAAGTGGTCTTCGGATCCCCGGACAACTTCAGGAGCAAAGAGCTAATCTTCTATGTCGTCCCTTTCCGCGGTGGCTACCACGCACTGCTCGGACGAACCACATTCGCTAGATTCAATGCGGTACCACATTATGCATACCTTAAGCTCAAGATGCCAGGACCGCGCGGGGTCATCACTGTCAACGGAAATATGGACCGCTCCCTTCAAACAGAAGAACATACAGCAGCCCTCGCGGCGGAAGTACAATGCGGCCTACTCCGACAAACCAATCCGGCGACAACTTCAAGCACAGTCAAGCGAGTCCGGAGCACCCCGCAACAGGATCATCAGGAACGCCAAGAGCGTGATTAGCAGTCCGGCCTCCGCCCAAGCCCCTTCAAAGCAGCATCCATGCCACGCGCACACAATTACGCACTCAAGATACCATGGGCATAGGCGGAGGCGCATCAACGACTCTGTCGATAGTGCAGGTAACCGCCAAACACCTACATACTCTTTCCCTCTTACATTTCAGGACACCGCAAGCATCCTCAGAAGAGCCGAATTGCTGGACTTATATGGGAGAGACATCCAAGGAGGCAACAGACGTTGTGCACAGAAGGAAATACCCAGGTGGAATCTATTTACGATCACTATACCTGCTTTATCTATCTGTACACAGCCTGCCCTTGGATAGGACATGTCAAATAGTCATATTTTATCTCTGCTTAATGCATCCATTGTAAACATACGCTTAAACGTATTTTTCGTCAATGGGAGATTATATATAGCGTCAGCTTATTATCCTTATTTGAGCATTTTTTCTCTCTTATAAATGTTTATTTGATATTGCATCCGTACACCTTGGTGCGGTCAGTTTGCCAGGGGCTTCTCACGGTGCCCCGTAATATGGCAAATAAAGTCCGAACACTTTCAACAGTGCGGCACCCCAAACTTATAGCACTATATGCATCAGCTCTGAATCATGTCTTGGGTCTACAGTTGGGATAGCCCGACTCCCTTGTTTTGGTGCCTTACGTTCCGTTATATTGGCTAAGGTAGCGTAGGGAGAACTACTGCAATTGTGTCCCGGTTCTTCCGGACGAGCACCTCAGTAAAGAAAGCCGAAAACTGACCGGCGTGATGTGGCAAGAGCTGGTCACTGTTCGAGATGTACTAAAATCCTTAAAGATTTTCCGCTTTAGGCGATAAATCGGCTTTGTCTGATCTAGGCGTATATAGCGCCCCAATTCGGCCTTCCGGATTCTAGGGGCTTCGCCGAAATTTAAAATTGTAGACTTCTATGGCTAAGTGAAATTTATAAAGCCGCATAGTCTGATGCCTCGTTCGCTGCGCCGGACACCTCCTTAAGGGACCAAACATTTGGATAAAGAATGTCCGCGTTTTCCACGAACACCCCAGTGCTAGTCATGCGGGGGCGGAAGCCCACGACTGGCCTACTTTCAGGATTTCATAAACAACCGCACAGAAGGTAATATTTTAAATAACAAAAGCGCTACATGGCGCAAGTAACTTCGTCCTTAAAATACAAACATGACATAAGTGAATTCATTCAAAAATGGTGTCCTTGGTATATTCGTCAGCCACGAGACGAGCACCCTTCATAACGCCATCATAGTACATCTCGGGATGGCAATGCGCCTTGCCCTCCGGCGGCCCGTCCTTGACCAGCTTCTCAACATCCAGCTTGCCCCAATGCACCTTGACGCGGGCAAAGGCCCGGCGGGCACCTTCGATACAAACGGAGCGCTTGATCACCTCCAGCCGCGGGCAGGCATCCACCATCCACTTGATCAGGCCAAAGTAGCTACTAGGCATGAGCTCACCAGGCCACATCCGGACTATGAAACCTTTCATAGCCAGTTCGGCAGCCCTGTGGAGTTCGACCAACTGCTTTAGTTGGTCACTCAGAGGCATCGGATGTTCGGCCCCAGCATACTGGGACCAGAACAGCTTCTCCGTTGAGCTCCCCTCCTAGGCATGGTAGAACTCCGCAGCGTCTGATACGCTGCATGGCAGATCTGCGAATGCCCCTGGAGAGCTCCGAATTCGAATAAGTAAAAGAAACGCCTCCTCCACATGTTTGCTTTGCATAAAGAACTTCTTACCCGCTGCTATCTTCTTGGCCTCCTGGATCTCCTGCTGTGCTTTATCAGCTTTGGCCTTGGCGTCTTTTAAATTCACAAGGGCCTTCGCAAGCTCGGCCTCTTTCGCCTTCAGATCATGCTCCACGGACTCGCATTTCTTGCCGAGGTCCTGGAGCTCTTGTTGTACCTCACCTACCCTAGCACTTTGCTTTTCGCGCTCCTTACACTCCAAGGCCGCCTTGTCCTCGGCCTCGGATAGTGCCTTCTTCAGGGATGCCACTTCGGCGGTGGCCCCTGTTACACGGTCACGACACTTAGGTGTCAGACTCACCAATTCTGCCCATCCTTAAATACATAAGAGCGGGAATCACTTACCCTTGTTCTCTTCGAGCTGCCTCTTCCTGAGGTCGTGCTCTCCCTGCACCAGCTCCAGGTCCCGCTTCAGTTCGGCAACCTCGGTAGTACGGGCAGCAGCAGCAAGCAGCACAGCCTGCTTATTCACAATAATACTAATTATTAGACTCCTACGGATTACAATTGACCCTCTGTTTGGCTTTTCTTTCCAAACACCAAACAGAGTATCAGGGGCTACTACCTATCGGGTGGTAATTTTGCACATATTTATACTTACCTCGAAGCTTGTTAGGAGGCTGGTGCAAGCTTCCGTTAGTCCGCTCTTGGCGGACGAAACCTTCCGAATCACCGTACTCATAAGAGTACGGTGCCCTTCATCCAGGGAAGCACCGCGAAGCGCTTCTAGCAGACCGTCCGGCGCCTCATGCGCAACGGAAGTCCGCGACACAGACGGCTCGCCCTCCCTAACGAGGGGTTGCCCGCTTGAGGCTGGAACCATCAAAGGTTCTGGAATGGTGTTCGGCCGAGAGCCCGGCTGACCATTGCTCTCGTCGATACGATCCGCGGGGGTCTTGAACCCCGTGTGTCCGACGTCTGGGACCCTGATGTCTACTACACAACCTTCTTCTTGTAGACGTTGTTGGGCCTGCAAGTGCACAGGTTTGTAGGACAGTAGCAAATTTCCCTCAAGTGAATGACCTAAGGTTTATCAATCCGTAGGAGGCGTAGGATGAAGATGGTCTCTCTCAAACAACCCTGCAACCAAATAACAAAGAGTCTCTTGTGTCCCCAACACACCCAATACAATGGTAAATTGTATAGATGCACTAGTTCGGCGAAGATATAGTGATACAAGTGCAATATGGATGGTAGATATAGGTTTTTGTAATCTGAAATAATAAAAACAGCAAGGTACCTAATGATAAAAGTGAGCACAAACGGTATTGCAATGATAGGAAACAAGGCCTAGGGTTCATACTTTCACTAGTGCAAGTTCTCTCAACAATAATAACATAGATAGATCATGTAACAAGCCCTCAACATGCAACAAAGAGTCACTCCAAAGCCACTAATAGCGGAGAACAAACGTAGAGATTATGGTAGGGTACGAAACCACCTCAAAGCTATTCTTTCGGATCAATCTATAAAAGAGTTCGTACTAGAATAACACCTTAAGATACAAATCAACCAAAACCCTAATGTCACCTAGATACTCCATTGTCACCTCAAGTATCCGTGGGCATGATTATACGATATGCATCACACAATCTCAGATTCATCCAACCAACACAAAGTACTTCAAAGAGTGCCCCAAAGTTTCTACCGGAGAGTCAAGAACGTGTGTCAACCCCTATGCATAGGTTCCCAATGTCACGAAACCCGCAAGTTGATCACCAAAACATACATCAAGTGGCACATGATATCCCATTGTCACCACAGATAATCACGGCAAGATATACATCAAGTGTTCTCATAAAAGACTCAATCCGATAAGATAACTTCAAAGGGGAAACTCAATTCATCACAAGAGAGTAGAGGGGGAGAAACATCATAAGATCCAACTACAATAGCAAAGCTCGGGATACACCAAGATCGTGCCATCGAGGGAACACGAGAGAGAGCACGAGAGAGAGAGAGATCAAACACATAGCTACTGGTACATACCCTCAGCCCCGAGGGTGAACTACTCCCTCCTCGTCATGGATAGCGCCGGGATGATGAAGATGGCCACCGGTGATGGGATCCCCCTTCGGCAGGGCGTCGGAAAGGGCTCCGAGAGGTTTTTGGTGGCTACAGAGGCTTGCGGCGGCGGAACTCCCGATCTATCTTCTGTTCTGGAAGTTTTAGGGTACGTAGGTATATATGGGTGAAAGGGGTATGTCGGTGGACCGAAGGGGGGGGGGCATGAGGCAGGGGGCGCGCCCCAGGGGGGTGAGCGCGCCCCCCACCCTCGTGAGCACCTCCCTTCTTTCCTGACGTGCACTCCAAGTCCATCGGGTGGCTTTCCTTCCAAAAATAACTTCTCCGGTTTATTTCGTTCCGTTTTGACTCCGTCTGATATTCCTTATCCTCGAAACACTGAAATAGGCATAAAACAGCAAATCTGGGCTGGGCCTCCGGTTAATAGGTTAGTCCCAAAAATAATATAAAAGTGGGTAATAAAGCCCAGTATTGCCTAAAACAGTAGATAAAGTAGCATGGAGCAATCAAAAATTATAGATACGTTGGAGACGTATCAAGCATCCCCAAGCTTAATTCCTACTCGTCCTCGAGTAGGTAAATGATGAAAAAGAATTTTTGATGCGGAGTGATACTTTGGCATAATTTCAATGTAATTCTTCTTACTTGTGATATGAATATTCAGGTCCGAAAGATTCAAGACAAAAGTTCATGTTGACATAAAATAATAATACTTCAAGCATACTAATAAAGCAATCTTGTCTTCTCAAAATAACATGGCAAAAGAAAGTTCATCCCTACAAAATCATATAGTTAGGCTATGCTTCATTTTCGTCACACAAAGATGTTCCCAACTTCTATACCCCCGATGACAAGCCAAACAATTGTTTCATACTTAAATAATCTTGAACTTTTTCAACCTTCACGCAATACATGAGCGTGAGCCATGGATATAGCACTATGGGTGGAATAGAATATGATGATGGGGATTGTGTGGAGAAGACAAAAAAGGAGAAAGTCTCACATTGACGAGGATAATCAATGGGCTATGGAGATGCCCATTAATTGATGTCAACATGAGGAGTAGGGATTGCCATGCAACGGATGCACTAGAGCTAGGAATGCTCAACAAAAGAAAACTAGTGGGTGTGCATCCAACTCGCTTGCTCATGAAGACCTAGGGCATTTGAGGAAGCCCATTGTAGGAATATAAAAGCCAAGTTCTATAATGAAAAATTCCCACTAGTATAAAAAGACAACTTATGAGACTCACTACATGAAGAACAAGGTGCTACTTTGAAGCACAATATATGAGACTCACTACATGAAGAACAAGGTGCTACTTTGAAGCACAAGTGTGGAAAAAGAGATAGTAGCATTGCCCTTTTTATTTTTTATTTTTTTGGGCCTTTCTTTTTTTCTTTTTTTGGCCTTTTTTTGTTTGGGCAATGCTCTAATAATGATGATCATCACACTTCTATTGATTACAACATAAGGATTACAACTCGAAACTTAGAACAAGATATGACTCTATATGAATGCTTCCGGCGGTGTACCGGGATGGTGCAATGAATCAAGAGTGACATGTATGAAAAATAATGCATGGTGGCTTTGCCACAATTACGATGTCAACTACATGATCATGCAATGGCAATATGACAAAAGTAATGTATGTCATGATGATGATGATGGAAGTTGCATGGCAATATATCTCGGAATGGCTATGGAAATGCCATGATAGGTAGGTATGGTGGCTGTTTTGAGGAAGATATAAGCAGGTTTATGTGTGATAGAGCGTATCGTATCACGGGGTTTGGATGCACCGGCGAAGTTTGCACCAACTCTCAAGGTGAGAAAAGGCAATGCACGGTACCGAAGAGGCTAGCAAAGGCGGAAAGGTGAGAGTGCGTATAATCCATGGACTCAACATTAGTCAAAAGAACTCATATACTTATTGCAAAAATTTAGAAGTCATCAAAAATCAAGTACTACGCGCATGCTCCTAGGGGGATAGATTGGTAGGAAAAGACCATCGCTCGTCCCCGACCGCCACTCATAAGGATGCACAAGCCAGGTACACTTCATGTTTCAAATTTGTCACACAACTTTAACCATACGTGCATGCTACGGGACTTGCAAACTTCAACACAAGCATTTCTCAAATTCACAATTACTCAACTAGCACGACTTTGATATTATCACCTCCATATCTCAAAACAATTATCAAGCATCAAACTTATCTTAGTATTCAATTCACTCAACAGAAAGTTTCACATATCTTGAATACCAAGTATATTAACATTAAGCAAATTACCATGCTATTTAAGACTCTCAAAATAATATAAGTGAAGCATGAGAGTTCATCTATTTCTTCAAAATAAAACTACCACCATGCTCTAAAAGATATAAGTGATGCACTAGAGCAAATGACAAACTACTCCGAAAGATATAAGTGAAGGTCAATGAGTAGCTAAATAATTATGCAACTATGCGAAGACTCTCTCTCATTTAATAATTTCAGATCTTGATACTTTATTCAAACAGCAAGCAAAGCTAAAGAAAACTACATTGCAAGGATAGCACAACTCATGTGAAGAAGCAAAAAACTTAGGCTCAACCGATACTAACCGATAGTTGTTGAAGAAGGAAGGTGGGATGCCTACCGGGGCATCCCCAAGCTTAGATGCTTGAGACTTATTGAAATATTATCTTGGGGTGCCTTGGGCATCCCCAAGCTTGAACTTTTGTGTCTCCTTAATTCCTCTCATATCATGGTTTCTCTTTTTATCAAAAGCTTCATTCACAACAAACTCAACAAGAACTCATGAGATAGGTTAGTATAAACCAATGCAAAACCTTATCATTTTCTACTGTAACAAATCACTAAAATTATTATTCAACATTGAATACTAAGTGCCTCTGCATATTTAATACTCCTATCCTCAAATAGAATCATTAAACAAGCAAACATATGCAAACAAAGCAAACATAACAACAATCTATCAAAACAGTACAGTCTGTAAAGAATGCAGGAGTATCAATACTTCCCTAACTCCAAAAATTATGAAATAAAATTCCCACTGTAGTAAATTTATCAGAGCTCGTTATGCAAAAGGTTTCAACATTATATCATTCTCTGTCTTTTCTAGGGAATTTTTGCAACAGCGGTAAACTTTATGTTTTCAAACAGCAACATGTATACTAGCAAAATAAGCATGGCAAAGGCTATCCTTGACTTCTTTATTGAAACTAAAGATGAAAAAAAATATTATAAATAACAGAAAGCAAATACTAACAAAATAAAATGATGCTCCAAGCAAAACACATATCATGTGATGAATAAAAATATAGCTCCAAGTGAAGTTTACCGATGAACGAAGACGAAAGAGGGGATGCCATCCGGGGCATCCCCAAGCTTAGGCTCTTGGTTGTCCTTGAATATTACCTTGGGGTGCCTTGGGCATCCCCAATATTAGGCTCTTTCCACTCCTTATTCCATAGTCCATCGAATCCTTACCCAAAACTTGAAAACTCCACAACACAAAACTCAACAGAAAACTTGTAAGCTCCGTTAGTATAAGAAAATAAAACCACCACATAGGTACTGTAATGAACTCATTCTAAATTCATATTGGTGTAACATCTACTGTACTACAACTTATCTATGGTTCATACACTATTATACTACTCATAGATTCATCAAAATAAGCAAACAACACATAGAAAACAGAATCTGTCAAAAACAGAACAGTCTGTAATAATCTGTATCAAACGTATACTTCTGGAACTACAAAAATTCTACCAAATTAGGAGGTACTAAGAAATTTGTGTACCAATCCAGAGCAAAAAGAATCAGATCAAGAGCACGTTTATGTGAATTAACAAAACTAATTTACTGGGTGCAAAAGTTTCTGATTTTCAGCAGGATCAACACAACTATCACCGTAAGCTATCCTAAAGGTCTTACTTGGCATTTTATTGAAACAAAAGCTATAAAACATGATTACTACAGTAGCATAATCATGTGTACACACAAAAACAGTAAGGATAAATATTGGGTTGTCTCCCAACAAGCGCTTTTCTTTAATGCCTTTCTAGCTAGGCATGATGATGACAATGATGCTCACATCAAAGATAAGAATTGAAACATAATGGGAGCATCATGAAGCATATGACTAGCACATTTAAGTCTAACCCACTTACTATGCATAGGGATTTTGTGAGCAAACAACTTATGGGAACAATAATCAACTAGCATAGGAAGGTAAAACAAGCCTAGCTTCAAAACTTGAAGCACATAGAGAGGAAACTTGGTATTATTGCAATTCCTACAAGCATATGTTCCTCCCTCATAATAATTTTTAGTAGCATCATAAATGAATTTAACAATGTAACCAGCACCTAAAGCATTCTTTTCATGATCTACTTGCATAGAAAATTTACTACTCTCCACATAAGCAAAATTCTTCTCATCAATAGTAGTGGGAGCAAACTCAACAAAGTAACTATCATGTGATTGAAAATTAAGATCAAGATGACAAGTTTCATGGTTATCATTATTCTTTAAAGCATACGTGTCATCACAATAATCATCATAGATAGGAGGCATGCTTTCATCATAGTAAATTTGCTCATCAAAGCTTGGGGGACAAAAAATATCATCTTCATCAAACATAGCTTCCCCAAGCTTGTGGCTTTGCATATCATTAGCATCATGGATATTCAAGGAATTCATACTAACAACATTGCAATCATGCTCATCATTCACATATTTCATGCCAAGAATTCTATGTAATTCTTCTTCTAGCACTTGAGCACAATTATCCTTTCCCTCATACTCACAAAAGATATTAAAAAGGTGAAGCGTATGAGACAAACTCAATTCCATTTTTGGTAATTTTATTTTATAGACTAACTAGTGCTAAAACAAGAAACAAAAAGATTCGATTGCAAGATCTAAAGATATACCTTCACTTACCTAGCCTCCCCGGCAACGGCGCCAGAAAAGAGCTTGATGTCTACTACACAACCTTCTTCTTGCAGACGTTGTTGGGCCTGCAAGTGCACAGGTTTGTAGGACAGTAGAAAATTTCCCTCAAGTGGATGACCTAAGGTTTATCAATCCGTAGGAGGCGTAGGATGAAGATGGTCTCTCTCAAACAACCCTGCAACCAAATAACAAAGAGTCTCTTGTGTCCCCAACACACCCAATACAATGGTAAATTGTATAGGTGCACTAGTTCGGCGAAGAGATAGTGATACAAGTGCAATATGGATGGTAGATATAGGTTTTTGTAATCTGAAATAATAAAAACAGCAAGGTAACTAATGATAAAAGTGAGCACAAGCGGTATTGCAATGATAGGAAACAAGGCCTAGGGCTCATACTTTCACTAGTGCAAGTTCTCTCAACAATAATAATATAGATAGATCATATAACAAGCCCTCAACATGCAACAAAGAGTCACTCCAAAGCCACTAATAGCGGAGAACAAACGTAGAGATTATGGTAGGGTACGAAACCACCTCAAAGCTATTCTTTCGGATCAATCTATAAAAGAGTTCGTACTAGAATGACACCTTAAGATACAAATCAACCAAAACCCTAATGTCACCTAGATACTCCATTGTCACCTCAAGTATCCGTGGGCATGATTATACGATATGCATCACACAATCTCAGATTCATCCAACCAACACAAAGTACTTCATAGAGTGCCCCAAAGTTTCTACCGGGGAGTCAATAACGTGTGTCAACCCCTATGCATAGGTTCCCAATGTCACGAAACCCGCAAGTTGATCACCAAAACATACATCAAGTGGCACATGATATCCCATTGTCACCACAGATAATCACGGCAAGACATACATCAAGTGTTCTCATAAAAGACTCAATCCGATAAGATAACTTCAAAGGGGAAACTCAATTCATCACAAGAGAGTAGAGAGGAGAAACATCATAAGATCCAACTACAATAGCAAAGCTCGGGATACATCAAGATCGTGCCATCGAGGGAACACGAGAGAGAACACGAGAGAGAGAGAGAGAGATAAAACACATAGCTACTGGTACATACCCTCAGCCCCGAAGGTGAACTACTCCCTCCTCGTCATGGATAGCGCCGGGATGATGAAGATGGCCACCGGTGATGGGATCCCCCTCCGGCAGGGCGCCGGAAAGGGCTCCCGAGAGGTTTTTGGTGGCTACAGAGGCTTGCGGCGACGGAACTCCCGATCTATCTTCTATTCTAGAAGTTTTAGGGTACGTAGGTATATATGGGTGAAAGGGGTACGTCGGTGGACCGAAGGGGGGGCCACGAGGCAAGGGGCGCGCCCCAGGGGGGTGGGCGCGCCCCCCACCCTCGTGAGCACCTCCCTTCTTTCCTAACGTGCACTACAAGTCCATCGGGTGGCTTTCCTTCCAAAAATAACTTCTCCAGTTGATTTCGTTCCGTTTTGACTCCGTCTGATATTCCTTTTCCTCGAAACACTGAAATAGGCATAAAACAGCAAATCTGGGTTGGGCCTCCGGTTAATAGGTTAGTCCCAAAAATAATATAAAAGTGGATAATAAAGCCCAATATTGCCTAAAACAGTAGATAAAGTAGCATGGAGCAATCAAAAATTATAGATACGTTGGAGACGTATCAGACCCCGCCTCGGGGCGTCTCCAGAGTCACCTCCCCCCGCTCTGGGAGCCTTTGGGACAACACCTCCGTGTCGTCCGCGGGTTGAGGGGTAGTGGCTGTCAGAAGTGAATTTATCTTTGAATCGCTCAGGGACCCGGAGGAAGATACCTCGGGGTGATCCCTGGCCGGACTGCATATATGTTCAGCATTATAAGTATAAAAACTATGAAGTGAAACCATGATAGAATGCAGACACTTACGATTGCACTGGGGGCTTCCCCCTGGGCAGCCACCCCTCCTCGCTGTGAGCGGCTGTGGTAGAATAGTCCGGAAGGGATACCTTCCCCTTCTTGGACGCCCCAGCCTCCCCCTCCGGGGCGGCTTTTCTCTTCCTCTCTTCCCCAGTATGGGGAGGTAGAATTTCTTCTTGGTTTCTCCTGCCTCCACGGGAGGAATCTGTCTCGTCGTCATCAGACGACAGGGGTATGATGTCTTTGCATGGAGGGCCTTTTCTGGCCCCCCGATCCGCCTCCTCGGGCCCTTCATCCTTTTCGGATGGGGCGTCTTCTTCTTCTTCCTCCTCCCCTTCGTGGGAGGAGTCCGCCTCGTCTTCTTCGGACGAGGCTTCTGGCACAACCTTGTGCCGGAGACCCCTTCGGATCCCCGAGCCTTCTTCTCGGCCTTCTTCTCCGGCACCTTGTACGGTGCCGGGACCAGCATCTCCGTCAGGAGAGCATCAGCTGGGCCTTCTGGCAGCGGAGCTGGGCAGTAAACCTGCTCCGCTGTCTCCACATAATCCTGGAGAAAATGTGCATAACTACTTAAGGCACTCCCATAAATATATTGGGAAGAACCAGGTCCGGTGGTAGTCTGAGAACTCACCGGACTAGGAGCCCACGCGGCGTGAAGCCCGCGGTCCTCGGATGTGGGAGGAGGTACTTCAGAGGCCTTGAATAGCACTTTCCATGCGCCTTTGTGCGTCATGTCGTAGAGCTTCAGGAGCGTTCGGTGTTCGGTCGGGACAAACTCCCACAGATTGACTGCCCGCCTCTGGCAGGGCAGGATCCGGCGAATGAGCATGACCTGGATCACATTGACAAGCTTGATGTTCTTGTCCTTCATGCTTTTGATGCATGTCTGGAGTCCGGTCAGCTCCGTAGAATCGCCCCAGGATAGGCCCTTCCTTTCCCAGGAGGTGAGCCGCATGGGGGCTCCGGATCTGAATTCAGGGGCCGCCGTCCAGTTGGCGCCGCGCGGCTCGGTGATGTAGAACCACCCCGATTGCCATCCTTTTACGGTCTCCGCAAAGGAGCCGTCGAGCCATGTGACATTGGGCATTCTGCCCACCATGGCCCCTCCGCACTCTGCTTGTTGGCCGCTTACCACCTTCGGCTTCACGCAGAAAGTTTGTAGCCATAGGCCAAAGTGAGGCTAGATGCGGAGGAAGGCCTCGCACACGACGATGAACACCGAGATGTTGAGGACGAAATTCGGGGCTAGATCGTGGAAATCTAGCCCGTAGTAGAACATGAGCCCGCGGATGAAGGGATGGAGTGGAAATCCCAGTCCACGGACGAAGTGGGCGACGAATACGACCCTCTCGTGGGGTCCTGGGGTTGGAATGACCTGCCCGGCGTCTGGTAGACGGTGCTCTATGTCCGCGGCCAAGTATCCGGCCGCCCGGAGATTTGCGATGTGCTTCTCCTTGACGGTGGAAGCCACCCACTTGCCTCCTGCTCCGGACATGTTTAGCTGTGCGGAGAAGACTTGGGCTTGGGCGCTGGAGCTCGAGGGGGCAAGAGTGGGCAAAGGAGGAAGAAGGCGTGGGTGAAAATGGGGGAATCTTATCCCTTTATAGAGGAGCCAAAAGCGGTGCACCTCCCCACTTGCCCGTTGAGAATCGCTTGTTTCCCAAGTGCCACGATTAATGGCGTGGTGAGATTACCCATACCCGTATTGATGAGAATCTCGTGATAAGGGGACACGATCTCTGCTTTGACAAGACGTGTCAAAGAAACCGCCTCGCAATATGCGTTGTAGCTGGTTGTGGGAAAACGGTTCGAATAATGACCCGACCGTAATAACATGTCATGTCATTAGAAAAAGTTGTCAGCGGATTGCATTTTGTGAAATATCATTCTCTCTACAACAGTGTGTAAAGATCATCTTGTGAATCCGAACACGATTTAAGTGTTCGATAACCACTTTGGAGTATTCGGAGGAGGAACCTGCCTTGCAATGCCGAAGACAATACTGCGCGCCGGACTCATCGTCATTGAAGCCTGATTCAGGGGATACTGAGAGAGTCCTGGATTAGGGGGTATCCGGACAGCCAGACTGTGTACAACGTCCGGACTATGGAAGCGTGAAGATACAAGACTCAAGACTTCGGCCCATGTCCGGATGGGACTCTCCTTTGCGTGGAAGGCAAGCTTGGCGATCCGGATATTATCTTCCTTTCTTGTAACCGACTCCATGTAAACCCTAGCCCTCTCCAGTATCTATATAAACCGGAGAGGTTGGTCCTTAGAAGGCCGATCACAATTACAATCATACCATCATAGGCTAGCTCTTAGGGTTTAGCCTCTACGATCTCGTGGTAGATCTACTCTTGTACTATCCATATCATCAATATTAATCAAGCAGGAAGTAGGGTTTTACCTCCATCGAGAGGGCCCAAACCTGGGTAAACATCTGTGTCCCTTGCTTCTTGTTACCACCAGCCTTGACGCATAGATCGAGACCCCCTACCCGAGATCCGCCGGTTTTGAGACCGACAACGACAGCACAGGTATGACTATCTTGATTCTGTCATAAAATCGTCATGGATGTACATGCATGACAGAAAACGTGACCTACTGTGACAAACACGTATCATCACGGAAGTGTTTTTTTTGTAGTGTCTCTTTCTGCCAAATTCCACTGGGTGAGGTGTGTCCTGAGCATAAGGAATCGAGCTCATTGCCTGTCTCGGCTACCACCTTTGTCAATGATTGTCGTCGGCATAGCCCACCATATGAGCTGCAGCCTCACCAACCGATTCCCCTAGACATGCCTCTTATTTACTCCAAAGGTTCCATCTCTCTCTTCCTCTGAACCAAGAACGAGCACGGCACCCAGGGCGCACTTGCCGCAGTCGACATTGCCGTTTGCACGGCCGAAGACCTTCCCGAGGCCCAAGATCATGTCTGGGAGATTCTACTCGGTCAAATTTGTCGCCCCGAAGAATGAATCAAGCCCGAATGGCCTCAATTGTCATTGTCGCATTCATCCTCATCGGCTTCGATGGAGCTCCGCCATGACGCGATCTCCTTCGACGTAGCACCCCGGCCATCCTCCCCGGATACCTAGACTTAGCCGATACCTACCGAAGATGTTGGCATTGTCCTCCTCGACCTCCACAACCCCGAGCGTTCCTGCCTCGAATCAGTGCTTTGTCGGCCGCCTCCGATGACGGAGATGTCATTGCAGTGTATTCACAATGGACTTGACCATGCGAGCATGTTCCAGATGATCATCCCCTACTTCTCCCTCTCTAATCTCTCTCCTGCTTGGTATGCTGCTGCTTGAGCACCACTGTAGCTGCCGCCTCCACGTCCACGGCGTCGCCATCTGCATGCGCTTCTGGAAGATCGTGGATGTCACCTAGAGGAGGGTGAATAGGTACTTTAAAATAATTATGGTTTAGGCTTGAATAAATGCGGAATAAAGCTAACATTTAGTTTGCCAAGCACAAAACCTAAAACGACTAGGCTCACCTATGTGCACCAACAACTTTTGCTAAGAAAGATAAACAACTAGGTGATAGCAAGATATATATCATGAAACACTATGGCTATCACAAAGTAAAGTGCATAAGTAAAGGGCTCGGGTAAGAGATAACCAAGGCATGCGAAGACGATGATGTATCCCGAAGTTCACACCCTTGCGGATGCTAATCTCCGTTTGGAGCGATGTGGAGGCACAATGCTCCCCAAAATGCCACTAGGGCCACCGTAATCTCCTCACACCCTCGCACAATGCAAGATGTTGTGATTCCACTAAGCACCCTTGAGGGCGGTCACCGAACCCATACAATTGGAAACCCTTGGGGGAGGTCACTGAACTCGTACTCTTTGGCAACCCTTCGGGGCGATCATCGGAACCCGTACAAATCCCTCGGGGCAATCTCCACAGCCTAATTGGAGACCCCAAAGCTTGTCCCGGAGCTTTCCACCACAATGATTGAGCTTTGCGACACCAATCGTCTAGGGCACCAAAGCACCCAAGAGGAACAAGTTCTAGTGTGCCCAAACACCCAAGAGTAGTAAGTTTCTCACGTTCACTTCCATCACCATTGAGAACTCAAACCTATGCACCAAATGCAATGACAAGGGCACAAGTAGTGCCCAAGTCCTTCTCTCCCAAATCCCACCACAACAACTAATGCTACGGAGTAAAATGAGAGGAAGAACGAAGAAGATAACACAAAAGAACTCCAAGATCTAGATCTAAGGGGCTCCCCTCACATAGAGGAGAAAGTGATTGGTGGAAATGTAGATCTAGATCTCCTATCTCTTTTCCTCAAGATCTAGCAAGAATCATTGGAAGGATTGAGAGATAGCAAGCTCGAAGAAGGTCAACAATGGGTGGGGGGGGGGGGGCAAACATGAGCTCAAACTATAGGGGCCATTTGGGAAGAAGGCCCCCTTAAATAGCCCCCCCCAATCCAACCGTTATGTGCTCAGCCCGCACACAAGCAGTACTACCGCTCCATGGAGCGGTACTATTGCTCGGGCGGTAGATCCAGGAAAATAGAGCAAAGGCGAGGAACCTCGGGGAGTTATAGCCGCCGTAGCGGTACTACCGCTCAACCCAGTGGTACCACCGCGGGAGATGAAGAACACAGGAGTAGAGGCGGTAGGGCAGAGCAGAGCAGGAGACAGTACCCCCAACAGCGGTACTACCACCCAACTAGGATGGTACTACTACTTATAGGCGGTATTGCCACACCTCACAGCCTCCCTACTACCCCTGAACCCGACACAAAAAATAGAACCCCCAAAATAACCAAAAGTGCACGCGGTAGTGGAACAACAGAAATATCTCTTACAGGCGGTACTACCATCCGACTGGGATGGTACTGCCGCTTACAAGCAGTACTACCATTGCCCTGAGCGGTACTACCACAGGGGTGCATCAAGCAAGCCCCAAACAAAATAGATGCAGCAAGAGAACCAGAACTGCCATAACTTCTGCATACGGGCTCTGAATTGAGCAAACTCAAGCTTGTTGGATAGATGACGGGAAGTACTACCCAAATAACGACTATGAATGAAGAACTGGCAAAAAATCCAACACCTAAATATCATAGAAGATGCATATAAACTCTGGTTTCGATGAACTCGAGCTTGTCATGAAGATAACAATAAGCTCTAAAACTCACACAGAGAAAAACCAAACAAGAACCAAGAAATATGATGCAAAGATGCAACGGTTTGAGATCTCTACGAACGATATGATCAAGACACTAACTTAAGAGCCCCCCCTGATAGTACGACAATTGATCCTATAACCTGGTCTCCCAACTACCACCATGATAGCGGTAAAATAGAAAACCTATCAAGGGCAAACCTTTGCCTTGCACATAGTCCACTTGGGCTAGATGATGACGATCTTGACATCCACAAGTTGGACCGCCTTTCTTGATTGCGTTGGCTCGATGAAGACTAGTTGATTGCTCCCCCGTACTCTACTATGGGTGAGCCACTCTTCGGCACATCTTCACAAGTTCATTTCCACCACAATGGATGGCAAGCTTCAAGTACTTGATCTCTTCGTGATGCACCACTTGGACTTGCACACAAAGCTTGATGACGATACCACTTGATGGCATCCTCCATGGGTTGTATGAGATCTTCCTCTTGATGCAAACCCATCGGAACATACCTAACCCCACATAGAACTCTCGAGTAGACCATGGGTTAGTACACAAAGCGTAATGGACAATCCTTACGATACCATGTGATCACTTGATTCCTCTAGGTACATCTTGTACATCGTGTGTGTTGATCAACTTGATTCACACTTTGACTTAGTATTGATCAACCTTGTATCATGTCTTCTCTATGACCAAACTTTGGATAATTCCTTAAAAAGCACCTTGGTCATCTCATAAACTCCTTAAAACGAACACATGGACTTCAAGAAATGCCTATGGACAAATCCTTCAAATATAACTTGATAACCCACAAGTATAGGGGATCGCAATAGCTTTCGAGGGTAGAGTATTCAACCCAAATTTATTGATTCGACACAAGGGGAGCCAAAGAATATTCTTGAGTATTAGCAGTTGAGTTGTCAATTCAACCACACTTGGATAACTTAGTATCTGCAGCAAAGTGTTTAGTAGCAAAAGTGGTATGATAATAATAGTAACGGTAGCAAAAGTAAAGATAAATGTTTTTGGGTTTTTGTAGTAGTTGTAACAGTAGCAACGGAAAAGTAAATAAGCGAAGAACAGTATGTGAAAAGCTCGTAGGCAATGGATCAGTGATGGATAATTATGTCGGATGCGATTCCTCATGCAATAGTTATAACATAGGGTGATATAGAACTAGCTCCAATTCATCAATGTAATGTAGGCATGTATTCCGTAAATAGTCATACGTGCTTATGGAAAAGAACTTGTATGACGTCTTTTGTCCTACCCTCCCGTTGCAGCGGGGTCCTTACGGAAACTAAGGGATATTAAGGCCTCCTTTTAATAGAGAACCGGAACAAAGCATTAGCACATAGTGAGTACATGAACTCCTCAAACTATGGTCATCACCGAGAAGTATCCCGATTATTGTCACTTCGAGGTTGTCGGATCATAACACATAATAGGTGACTATAGACTTGCAAGATAGGATCAAGAACACACATATATTCATGAAAACATAATAGGTTCAGATCTGAAATCATGGCACTCGGGCCCTAGTGACAAGCATTAAGCATAGCAAAGTCATAGCAACATCAATCTCAGAACATAATGGATACTAGGGATCAAACCCTAACAAAACGAACTTGATTACATGGTAAATCTCATCCAACCCATCACCGTCCAGCAAGCCTACGATGGAATTACTCATGCACGGTGGTGAGCATCATGGAATTGGTGATGGAGGATGCTTGATGATGACGACGGTGACGAATCCCCCTCTTCGGAGTCCCGAACGGACTCCAGATCAGCCCTCCCGAGAGAGATTAGGGCTTGGCGGCGGCTCCGTGTCGTGAAACGCGATGAAACTTTCTCTCTGATTTTTTTCTCCCTAAGACAGAATATATGGAGTTGGAGTTGAGGTCGGAGGAGGTCCAGGGGGCCCACGAGATAGGGGGCCGCGCCCTAGGGGGGGCGCCCCCCTGTCTCGTGGATAGGCCGTGGGCCCCCTAGCATTAATTCTTTCGCCAAAAATTCTTATTAAATCTGAAAAGTGCCTTCGTGGATTTCCAGGACATTCCGAGAACTTTTCTTTTCTACACATAAAACAACATCATGGCAGTTCTGCTGAAAACAGCGTCAGTCCGGGTTAGTTTCATTCAAATCGTGCAAGTTAGAGTCCAAAACAAGAGCAAAAGTGTTTGGAAAAGTAGATACGTTGGAGACGTATCAACTCCCCCAAGCTTAAACCTTTGCTTATCCTCAAGCAATTCATTTGATAAACTGAAAGTGATAAAGAAAAACTTTTACAAACTCTGTTTGCTCTTGTTGTTGTAACATGAAAAGCTAGCATTCAAGTTTCAGCAAATATTATGAACTAACCATACTAACAATAACACATAGGTCTCACAATTACTCATATCAATAACAAAATCAGCTAGCGAGCCATAATAGTAAAACTCGGATGACAACACTTTCTCAAAATAATCATAACATGATATAACAAAATGGTATCTCGCTAGCCCTTTCTGAGACCGCAAAACATAGATGCAGAGCACCTTTAAAGATCAAGGACTAACTAAACATTGTAATTCATGGTAAAAGAGATCCAGTCAAGTAATACCCAATATAAACCAATAATAATGAATGCAAATGACAATGTGCTCTCCAACGGGTGCTTTTTAATAAGAAGGGTGATGACTCAACATAAAAGTAAATAGATAGGCCCTTCACAGAGGGAAGCAGGGATTTGTAGAGGTGCCAGAGCTCGATTTTAAAATAGAGATTGAATAACATTTTGAGCGGCATACGTTTGTTGTCAATGCAACAACTATGAGATGGCTGTATCTTCCATACTACATGCATTATAGGCAGTTCCCAAACAGAATAGTAAAGGTTTATACTCCCCCAACCACCAACAAGCATCAATCCATGGCTTGCTCGAAACAACGAGTGCCTCCAACATACAACAGCCCCGGGGGAGTTTTGTTTAATTATTTTGATTTGCTTTGATCTTTTTGGATAATGGGACTGGGCATCTCGGTTACCGACCCTTTCTCGTGAATGAGCGGAGTCCACTCCTCTTGAGAATAACCCACGTAGCATGGAAGATATAGGCAGCTCTAGTTGAAACATGAGCTACTCGAGCATACAAAACAGAATTTCATTTGAAGGTTTGGAGTTTGGGACATACAAATTTACTTGGAATGGCAGGTAAATACCGCATATAGGAAGGTATAGTGGACTCATATGGAACAACTTTGGGGTTTAAGGAGTTTGGATGCACAAGCAGTATTCCCGCTTAGTACAGGTGAGGGCTAGCAAAAGACTGGGAAGCGACCAACTAAGAGAGCGACAACAGTCGTAAACATGCATTAAAATTAATTTACACCGAGTACAAGCATGAGTAGGATATAATCTACCATGAACATAAATATCATGAAGGCTATGTTGATTTGATTCAACTACATGCGTGAACATGTGCCAAGTCGAGTCACATAATACATTCAAAGGAGGATACCATCCCATCATACCACATCATAATCATTCTAATAGTATGTCGGCACGCAAGGTAAACCATTATAACTCATGGCTAATCAAGCATGGCACAAGCAACTATAATCTCTAAATGTCATTGCAAATATGTTTACTTCATAATAGCTGACTCGGGAACGATGAATCATCATATTTACAAAAACAAAAGAGGTTGAGTTTATACTAGCTTTTCTCATCCCAATAAGTCCATCATATATCATCATTATTGCCTTTCACTTGCATGACCGAACGATGTGTATAATAATAAGAGTGCACGTGCATTGGACTAAGCTGGAATCTGCAAGCATTTAACTCAAGAGAGAAGACAAGTAATATAGGCTCTAAGTTAAATAAACATTCATGCATATAAGAGCCACTAAGCATTTTCAATATGGTCTTCTCGACCCCCAAAAGAAAGAAAAGAAAATAAAACTATTTACATAGGAAAGCTCCCAACAAGTAAAAGAAGAACTAGAAATCTTTTGGGGTTTTCATTTTAATTTCTACTACAAGCAAGGAAATTAAACTAACTAAATTTTTTGGTTTTTCTTAAGGTTTATCAAACACACAAGAAGAAAACTAGAAAAAGAAATTTAAACTAACATGGATAATACAATGAAAGAGTATGAGCACCGACGACTAGTGTGTGAACATGAATGTAAAGTCGGTGAGAAATACGTACTCCCCAAAGCTTAGGCTTTTGGCCTAAGTTGGTCTAATACCAAGGACTGCCGCTACTCTCCCCGGTGTAGTGGGAGGTGTAATCAGGATACCACTGGCTGGTCATCTCTGGATCCCACTAGACAGATGATGCATGATAAGGGTCCAATTCAGGTTCCGGCTCAGGTTCAGGTTCCGGAGTAAAAGCTTGGGCTAGATGGTTGTTCACCGCCTCAGGCGTGACAAGACGACTTTCTGCAAGCAAATCAAATAACAGAGGTGCAGGCAAAATAATGAACTCAAAGTGTCTCTTATTGAATCTAAGTCTATACAGGAGCATCTTCTCTTCGTTGTCAACAATAAACTTGTGTGCTACCATGCTCTTGTAATCCAAAATGTGAGGAGGTAATTTTGTCTCCTCCTCCTCAAGGTGCCTAATGGGTATCTGAAAATGTTCAGCAAGACGTGCAGCATAGATACCTCCAAATATGGGGCCTTTTGTACGATTCAGGGCTAGCCGTTTAGCAACGACGGCACCCATACTAAAAGTATTGTCTCCCAGCAAAGCATGTTGAAAAATAATAATATCTGGAACGCTCAAATTTCCACTATTCCCACGACCAATCAAGCATCTACTAGCAAATGTGGCAAAGTAGTGTAAAACAGGAAAGTGTATGCTAGAGACTTTTGGCTCAGAGCCCTTCTTTGGCTCTTCTACAACAATAGTTTTAACGAAGCCATCCACATCTTCACGATGGGGTTCCTCTAATTCTCCCTCATAAGGTATCCTACATACCGCGCAAAAATGACGTAAAGACATTTCTTTGAATTCATCATATAAATGAAATGATACTACAGGCGGTGACTTCTTAGGATAATAATAAAAGTTTTGCACGAAAGTATTGGTAAGTAAGAGATACTGATCGATTCGGTCGTTCATGAAACCGGTGAGGCCTGCAGTCCCGATTAAAGCATAAAAGTCTTCATGAATTCCGGCTTCTTTCAAGAAATCCTCACACGGCCATTCACATGACCGTACTTCCGCTAAGCGAGGAATATTATACTTGGGTTTTTCCTTCTCTTTGTCTTGTTTTCCTTAGAGCTTTGGCTAGAAGAGCCTTTAAAGAGCCTCCTTAACATTTTCTGAAAATTTCTGAAATTTTAGTAACTTCAAAATAGAAGTGGATAAAACTAAACAAGATTGATAGCAACTACTCCCACAAGTGCCTAGAGCCTATATCATGCATTGGAATTGCTTGGGACCTCAAAAATTTAACATGCAAGCTCAAGAACATGGTCACCTATGCAGCAAAAATTTGCAATGAATAAAGCACTAGAACAAAATTTAATTGGACCAATGGAGGAGTCGCATACCAAGCAACAATCTCCCAAAGCAGTTTTGCGAATGGAGCTTTGAGCTAAGAGATCGAAAACCGCAGCAAAACGAGCTAGAACTCGGGCTTGAGCTGGATGGGGATTTTTTTGGGGTAGAAGATGAAGTGTGTGGGTGCTGACATAAGTGGAGGGGGGCCACCAGGGGCCCACGAGACAGGGGGCGTGCCATACAGGGGGGCGCGTGCCCTCCTCTCTCATGGCCTGGTGCTTGCCCCTCCTGTAGTGTTTTCAGTGCCTAAAATCCTCAAATATTCTAGAAAAAATCATACTAAATTTGTAGGGCATTTGGAGCACTTTTATTTTCGGGCTATTTTTTTAATGCATGGATAATTCAGAAAACAGACGGATAATACTATTTTTGCTTTATTTAATCTAAATAAAAGAAAGTAAAAAGAGGGTACAGAAGGTTGTGCCTTCTAGTTTCATCCATCTCGTGGTCATCAAAATGAATCCACTAACAAGGTTGATCAAGTCTTGTTAACAAACTCATTCCGAATAACACGGAACCGGAGAAATTTCGAATGACACTAAGTTACCTCAACGGGGGTATGAAAATCCCCAACAATAAGAATATCATACTTTTTCTTGACAGTAGGGAGAGGAAATTCAAAACCTCCAAAAATGATAGTTGGAACTTTTTCAATAGAATTGATGCTATGAACTTGAGGTTATTTCCTTGGAAAATGTACTGTATGCTCATTACCATTAACATGAAAAGTGACATTGCCTTTGTTGCAATCAATAACAGCCCTTGCAGTATTAAGAAAAGGTCTACCAAGGATAATAGACATACTATCATCCTCGGGAATATCAAGAATAACAAAGTCCGTTAAGATAGTGACATTTGCAACCACAACAGGCACATCCTCACAAATACCGACAGGTATAGCAGTTGATTTGTCAGCCATTTGCAAAGATATTTCAGTAGGTGTCAACTTATTCAATTCAAGTCTACGATATAAAGAGAGAGGCATAACACTAACACCGGCTTCAAGATCACATAAAGCAGTTCTAACATAATTTCTTTTAATAGAGCATGGTATAGTTGGTACACCCGGATCTCCAAGTTTCTTTGGTATTCCACCCTTAAAAGTGTAATTAGCAAGCATGGTGGAAATTTCAGCTTCCGGTATCTTTCTTTTATTTGTGATGATATCCTTCATATACTTAGCATAAGGATTTACTTTAAGCATATCGGTTAAGCGCATACGTAAGAAAATAGGTCTAATCATTTCAGCAAAGCGCTCAAAATCCTCATCATCCTTTGACTTGGATGGTTTAGGAGGGAAGGGCATGGGTTTTTGAATCCATGGTTCTCTTTCTTTATCGTGCTTCCTAGCAACAAAATCTCTCGTATCATAATGTTGATTCTTTGATTGTGGGTTATCAAGATCAACAGCAGGTTCAATCTCTACATCATTGTCTTTGCTAGGTTGAGCATCAACATGAACATTATTATTAACATTATCACTAGGTTCATGTTCATCACCTGATTGTGTTTCAGCATCAGATATAGAAATATCATTGGGATTCTCAGGTGTGTCTACAGTAGGTTCATTAGAAGCATGCAAAGTCCTATCATTTTTCTTTTTCTTCTTTTTAGAAGAACTAGGTGCCTTTAAATTATTTCTCTGAGAATCTTGCTCGATTCTCTTAGGGTGGCCTTCAGGATACAAAGGTTCCTGAGTCATTCTACCAGTTCTAGTAGCCACTCTAACAGCAAAGTCATTTTTATTATTCAATTCATCAAGCAAATCATTTTGAGCTTTAAGTACTTGCTCAGCTTGAGTAGCAACCATAGAAGCATATTTGCTAACGCGGTGAAGTTCATCTTTAACTCTAGCCAGATTATCGCCTACGCATCCTATCTCGAAAGCATTATTCTTTAACTCTCTACCAACATAAGCATTAAAACTTTCTTGTCTAGCCATAAAGTCATCAAATTCATCTAAGCATGGGCTATGAAATTTAGTAGAGGGTATTTCAACTTTGTCATATCTATAGAGAGAATTTACCTTTACTACATGTGTCGGGTTATCAAGACAATGTGGTTCTTCAGGCGGTAAATTAAGACCATGTATTTCTTCAATAGGGGATAAATTCTTAACATCTTCAGCTTTAATGCCTTTTCTTTCATTGATTTCTTTGCCTCTTGCATATCTTCAGGACTGAGAAATAAAACACCTCTCCTCTTCGGAGTGGGTTTAGGAATAGGCTCAAGAGTTGGCTCAATTGGTTCAGGAGTTACTTCAGGAACTGGCTCGGGAAGAGTCCAATTATTTTCATTAGTCAACATATTATTCAATAGTATTTCAGCTTCGTCGACTATCCTTTCCCTGAAAACACAACCAGCAGAACTATCCAAGTAGTCCTTGGAAGCATCGGTTAGTCCATTATAAAAGATATCAAGTATTTCATTTTTCTTAAGAGGATGATCAGGCAAAGCATTAAGTAACCGGAGAAGCCTCCCCCAAGCTTGTGGGAGACTCTCTTCTTTGATTTGCACAAAACTATATATTTCCCGCAAGGCAGCTTGCTTCTTATGAGCAGGGAAATATTTAGCAGAGAAGTAATAAATCATATCCTGGGGACTACGCACACAACCAGGAGCAAGAGAATTATACCAAGTCTTAGCATCACCCTTTAATGAGAACGGAAATATCTTAAGGATATATAAATAGCGAGACTTCTCATCATGAGAAAATAGGGTGGCTATATCATTCAACTTGGTAAGATGTGCCACAATAGTTTCAGATTCAAGGCCATAAAAAGGATCAGATTCAACTAAAGTAATAATATCAGGATCAACAGAGAATTCATAATCCTTATCAGTAACACAGATAGGTGAAGTAGCAAAAGCAGGATCAGGTTTCATTCTAGCATTAAGAGACTGCTACTTCCATTTAGCTAATAATTTCTTAAGATCATTTCTATCATTGCAAGCAAGAATTTCCATAGCAGCTTTTTCATTCATAACATAACCCTTAGGAACAACAGGTAATACATAATCATTGGGGGAACCTTCATCATCACTATCATCAATAATAGGTTCTTCAACATTTTCATTCCCCCTAACTCTAGCAAGTTGTTCATCTAGAAATTCACCTAATGGCAAAGTAGTATCAAGCACAGAAGTAGTTTCATCATGCATAGCAGAAGTGGCATCATCAATAACACGCGACATATCAGAATTCATAGCAGTAGCAGGTTTAGGTGTCGCAAGCCTACTAATAACGGAAGGAGAATCTAGTGAAGAGCTAGCTGGCAGTTCCTTACCTCCCCTCATAGTTGAGGGCAAAATAGTAGTTCGATCGTCTTTCAAGTTCTTCATAGTGATCAACAGATATAAATCCCAAGTGACTCAGAGAATAGAGCTATGCTCCCCGGCAACGGTGCCAGAAATTAGTCTTGATAACCCACAAGTATAGGGGATCGCAACAGCTTTCGAGGGTAGAGTATTCAACCCAAATTTATTGATTCGACACAAGGGGAGCCAAAGAATATTCTTGAGTATTACCAGTTGAGTTGTCAATTCAACCACACCTGGATAACTTACTATCTGCAGCAAAGTGTTTAGTAGAAAAAGTGGTATGATAATAATAGTAATGGTAGCAAAAGTAAAGATAAATGTTTTTGGGTTTTTGTAGTAGTTGTAACAGTAGCAACGGAAAAGTAAATAAGCGAAGAACAGTATGTGAAAAGCTCGTAGGCAATGGATCAGTGATGGATAATTATGCCGGATGCGATTCCTCATGCAATAGTTATAACATAGGGTGATATAGAACTAGCTCCAATTCATCAATGTAATGTAGGCATGTATTCCATAAATAGTCATACGTGCTTATGGAAAAGAACTTGTATGACGTCTTTTGTCCTACCCTCCCGTTGCAGCGGGCTCCTTACGGAAACTAAGGGATATTAAGGCCTCCTTTTAATAGAGAACCGAAACAAAGCGTTAGCACATAGTGAATACATGAACTCCTCAAACTACGGTCATCACCGAGAAGTATCCCGATTATTGTCACTTCGGGGTTGTCGGATCATAACACATAATAGGTGACTATAGACTTGCAAGATAGGATCAAGAACACACATATATTCATGAAAACATAATAGGTTCAGATCTGAAATCATGGCACTCGGGCCCTAGTGACAAGCATTAAGCATAGCAAAGTCATAGCAACATCAATCTCAGAACATAATGGATACTAGGGATCAAACCCTAACAAAACTAACTTGATTACATGGTAAATCTCATCCAACCCATCACCGTCCAGCAAGCCTACGATGGAATTACTCACGCACGGCGGTGAGCATCATGAAATTGGTGATGTAGGATGGTTGATGATGACGACAGCGACGAATCCCCCTCTCCGGAGCCCCGAACGGACTCCAGATCAGCCCTCCCAAGAGAGATTAGGGCTTGGCGGCAGCTCTGTGTCGTGAAACGCGATGAAACTTTCTCTCTGATTTTTTTTCTCCCCGAGACGGAATATATGGAGTTGGAGTTGAGGTCGGAGGAGGTCCAGGGGGGCCACAAGATAGGGGGCCGCGCCCTAGGGGGCGCCCCCCTGTCTCGTGGACAGGCTGTGGGCCCCTGGCATTAATTCTTTTGCCAAAAATTCTTATTAAATCTGAAAAGTGCCTCCGTGGATTTCCAGGACATTCCGAGAACTTTTCTTTTCTACACATAAAACAACATCATGGCAGTTCTGCTGAAAACAGCGTCAGTCCGGGTTAGTTTCATTCAAATCATGCAAGTTAGAGTCCAAAACAAGGGAAAAAGTGTTTGGAAAAGTAGATACGTTGGAGACGTATCATAACTCAAGGAAACTATTAGTCCATATAGAATGTCATCAATTACCAAACCACACATGAGGGCACCATGCTCTTTCAATCCCCCCCCATTTTGGTAATTGATGGCAATCACTTTCAAGAGAGTTTATATAAGGAATTATGCATCACCATGCAAAGTAACAACAAATATGCATGAGCATGAGATGCAAATGCTTAGGAGAAAGAACTCTTCAAACTTCTACACTAAACTCTCTAAACTTCTCCCCCACTTGCATCGATTAACAAAATGGGCGAGAAACTTAGAAAGCCAATATAATATGTGTTCCTCCAAAAATTGTGTATTTCTCAAAATATGAGTGGAAGGACATACACATATCCAAAGATAAATATTTGGAGGAAGACAAACTATATTGAGGATCCAAAGATTGCTAAAGGATGATATGCCACAAAGACATTCCAAAGAAAGAAACAAGCAATCAAAAGATACCAATAGAACCAACCAATCCAATGATCCCATGAGCCACATAAATAAAATATATTACGATATGAGCATAGGAGTGTTCTAAAGAACATAGAAAAGCTCCCCATGATTTGTGCATTATTTAGTTATGTATTTGGATACAATGTGCACAAAATAGGATCATCACTCCCATAAAATAAATAGAAACTCACAATAAGTGCAAGTGAGCATATAGGAAACTAAGCCTAGCACTTGCATTTGCAACAAACATATGTTTGATCAATATGTAAAAGAGGCAACTTAGGAATAGGCTCAACCAAAACGATGTGTGTGAGTCATGGCAAAGCACTTGAGAAGACTAATATAAGGATGGGCATTAAGCATCAACATAGTCTTGAATAAATGAGATACAAGGTGCAAGACATGTCCTTCCCACACACACATATCTAGCGAATGAGTTCACAAGCTCACTAAAATGTGAATTAACAACAAAGCTGTGACAACCCATAGTGAAGATAGACAATGATAGCTTTGTCAAGACAAGGGATACCAATCGAAATGGCAAAAGCCTCGTCAAGACAAGCATGAGGAAAACCACTCTTCATCACAAATGAGTGCATCAAGATGCAATGAGGAAAACCACTCTTCACCACAAACCATGCTATTTCAGCTTCCCCCTCACCAGTGAAGGCCACCTTCATGACTTTGCCATCTTCTTCCATCTGCAGGCGCGCCCCCTCGCGTGCGACGGCCATCGGCCGAGCTGTGCTGGCCATGTCTATTGCAGGGAGAGAGAGGAGTTGAAGAGAGACATAGAGAGTTTTTTATTTTAATTATTTTCATTGGGATACAACTGCAAGTGAGATAGAGGGATGAGAGAGAGGTTTTCCATTTATTTTTATACTGGATCCCACATGTAAGTGGCTCATCCAGCAAGGGGAAAAAATGTTCAAAAAACATCCCGAAAATGGTCAAAGCCCTTTGACTGAATGGTAACGACACGACGGGCATTTCTATAAGTGCACCTAACGTCAGAGGGGCAAATTTGAGCATGCTTCAAAATTAGGGGCAAATCTGAGTAGTGAGTTCAAGTTAGGGGCACAAATGTAAAAGTCCCTATATTATTTATCGGTATTACCTGGTAAACCCCGAAACCCTTCTAGTGACCTTGAAACGCTTCCGGTTCCTCTCGAAACTATTTCAAATATTAATGAAACTGTTTTATAAATATTTCTCATTATTCCCGTCCTGCTAACACTCAGTAGATCGTGATTACCTTAAGCTTGTGACCCTGTAGGTTCGATAAAACATAGACATGAACAAAACCCTTTTTGTTTCACTTTGCTTCATGATACTTCACAAAACCCGAGTGAGATGTATTTGTATCCTCTTGAGTCATACACATGCTCATTACACCGGTCTCCTTCGTTACCGCTTTTGTTCTTCTTTCTCGTTGACATGTTCCGGCATCCCCGTGACTTAGTCACCTACTCGGGTTAGTTACCTATCTCAGTAAAGTATATGTTTGGTTTGAGGAACGTCTTGAGATTCAGGCAATTGCGGATGATATAACTAGTACATATGTCCCTCCCCATGTCAACATATTTTATTATTTAGGAGGAATTACACTTACTTGTTGTCTAGTACAAGCCACTACCGTTTTTGCTATGACTTTTTTACTACCGACCAACCATTACTAGGCTTTTTCCTTGGTTCAATAGATAATGACCGAGGCCAACTTTGGTTGGTTAATCCGACAAGTTCATCGATGGTCAGCAAGTATGATGGTTTTAATGATGATCCTGCATGTATTTCGTGCGTATCTCATAGGGGGATTTAAAAAAAACCGTGAATTAACTTGAGTCATAGCTGTGGTTTTGGCTATTTTGGCTGCATCATGTGTCTGGCTAGACGATGATGGATGTTGTTACACTAAGAGGACCCTAAGAATATATCTCCATCGCCGGAGGAGCAAATTCGACTCTCGAGCTATCTATCCCTTGTCAAATTTTCTGATGAACCTGTAAGTTGTCGTTATGATCACTGTGTTACAGATGGCGTTGGAGCAACCCAAAAGTTCATCGGAAGATAAGAAGTGACTACGATACTCTCATGGTTTAAATAACTAAAACACATGTTCACTCTCTGTGTTATAACAATTGTCTGGCGGTATTATCTCAAAGTATAACAAACAAGTTAGGGTCGATTCAATAAGATCATTATTCTAACATCATATTCTCAAAGTTGTTTTAAGACTATTTACACTCAACGATATCCTAAGATCCAAAAAACATGATCACAAACTACACCTGAGCTAGTCTCATATGCGAGACTAGGAATCTTATTTTACCGTTTATTGTTCTACACGTGCATATGAGTTTTCCACTAAATCGCACATTCCAGGATCATATCAGTTATAGCATAGAATATAAACTCTTAATTATGAATATGGAAATATAATAATACACTATTATTTTCTCTATGGCATATTTCCAACACAAAACACATGAACATGACCTGGTTCATTGCAATCTACGCAAACCTCAGCACCCATGGTGGTGAGTGAAGCATTTTTCTGGGCCAAAGGGCAATCCCGCTGAAGTGGACCCTATTGGCAGCGCTAGTTGGTCTCAACGGTGCTGCCATGAGGCTAGGTTTTCTCGCCCCACCGCATGTGCCTCCCTAAGCTTCCTTGGATGTTTCTTCCAATCGCTCCTGGCCAGCTTGCCCATCGCTCGAATTTTTGTTTTTGGAGGAATTTTGTCTGCCGCCGTCGTCCAACTCACACTGCCACTCATAGTTGGGGTGGCTGTCACCATGATCTCACCCCGCGTTGTGACCCATGTGGCCCGGGCCAACCCATATGCGCCCACCCCAAAACTATCCATCCGAAGGTCGCTGTTGAAGTGTGCACCCCTGCCCGCCATGGTAGGGAATGTAGTAGGAGGTCGAGGAGGAGAGGCAGCAACTTGAGCGAAGGATATGTCATCCCGGCAACTATGCCCTACCACCAATTGAATGTAACCCTAAGAGGATAAACCCCAGACACCACCTAGAAGTGGTTGAAGAGGAGATCAATATCTGGGAAGGGGGGAGGGGTTGGGCTGGTTGGACCTAGGGAGACTTATACCTAGTTCCGTCTGCCCCAAGCTCACTTTGGAGGCAAGGCCCCCGAGTTGCTCGCTTGCAAAGTGTTTTGGTTGGACTCTAGTCTCGCAATGGCGTGTACACCCAGAGTTGGGCCTAGGATGCAAGGGTCATCTGATCTCCGAGGTATGGCCCACTCCCTGCGAAGTGGTATGCGAACACACCCCACCACCACCGAGTTAAGCGGGTCATCTCCATTGTCCAATGACGAGGGTCAGAGAGGATACGCCGAAGGAGCGGAGGGAGATGGAGGGCGGTGGCGGTGGTGATGGTCGACACGAGGCTAAGGGGAGGAGAGAGACATGAGAAAAGCCATCCAAAAGGAAATATACTTGTTTGGTTTTAAGGGCGTGCACAACGTGGCACCTCCGTGCCAGGTCTAGACGAGGCAAACACCGACTGGAAAAAGGAGAGGAGAGCAGCTTGCAGTGGAACACTAGTAGAAAAGGGGGCTTTGGTCCAGGCCGGGTTAGCCCATTAGTCCCGGTTCAATCCAGAACCGGTACTAATGGGGGCATTAGTCCCGGTTCGTGAGCCCAGGGGGCCGGCCGGGCCACGTGGGCCATTTGTTCCGGTTCGTCTGGACCTTTTAGTCCCGGTTCGTGCCATGAACCGGGACTAAAGGGTGCGATGCCCATTAGTACCGGTTGGTGGCACCAACCGGTACTAAAGGTTAGACCTTTAGTCCCGGTTCGAGCCACGAACCGGTACTAATTGGGTATGAGGCATTAGTATCGGTTCATGGCACGAACCGGTACTAAAGGTCCCTCCCATTTTCAAACTCTACCCCCCCTGTGGATCGCCTTTTCAGTTTAAAAAAAAGAAAATGATGAAAATATCAAAAAAATAAAAGAAAATAAGTTTCCCATGTGATATGTGGTCTAGTTGTTGGGAAAATTTACAAATATGAATTTTGACTTATTTGCAAAATCTTTCTAGAATTTAGTAAAATGGGCATAACTTTTGCATACGAACTCGGATGAAAAAGTTTTTTATATGAAAAATCATCTACTCGAAAAGTTACATCCAAATTTAACAAGGGGAACCCCGTTAAACATTTTCAAAATCCTCAAAAACCTAACAGAAAAAAAGTTACGGGGCTTTCAAGATCTAGAGGCAAAAAAATTCAAAAAGTCAAGAAGTATTATGGTCAAACTACTTATTCAAGAGGTATTAGTGTTACTAAATAATTATTTTAGTTTTTGAATTTTGGTCAAATCTGGTCAAACTATGGTTAAACTATGGTTAAACAATGGTCAAACTAATTATTCAAGAAATATTAGTGTTACTAAATAATTATTGTTTTTTAAAACAATAGTTTCAAACTCAAACAGTAAAATGTGTCACTTCATGCTCAAGCAAAATTCCTGAGGGTTAATAGAATTGACATCTTACTATTGTCAGGAAAACAACAAGTGCAGACTTGGAAACGAGGGAGAATAGAACTCGGAAGTTAAGCGTGCTCAGGCTGGGGGAGTGGTAGGATGGGTGACCGTTTGGGAAGTTAGATGATTTGGAATGATGAGGGGTGACTAGAGATTAGAGGATAAATTGAGCAGTGATGAGGGGGGTGATTAGAGATTAGAGGTTAAAATAATTCAGAAATTTGAAAATAAAAAAAAATCAAAAAAATTGAAAAAAAATCATAAAATTTCCTTTAGTCCCGGTTGGTGTTACCAACCGGGACTAAAGGTGGAGCTCCACGTGGCCGCGGCCTTTAGTCCCGGTTCGTGTAAGAACCGGACTAAAGGGGAGAGGCATTAGTAACGACCCTTTAGTCCCGGTTCAAAAACCGGGACTAAAGGGCCTTACCAACCGGGACAGAAGCCCCTCTTTTTACTAGTGGAAACTTATAGTGACGAGCTGGTAACTAGCTGTTGTTGATTCAGATTCATTCTGATCAAAGTAGGAGCACATATAGTAGGTGAAATTATGTATAGGTTAACTAGCGGTGAAGTCGGCCCAATTCATTCATTTTCCTTAGCAAAATAGTCCATTTATTTAATGGTTCAAAACTCTAAAATCTAACATTTATCGTACAAAATAGCAAGATCATGCCCGCACAAAGAAGGCCATCATATCGTAATTTGTTTGCCATCAGCCGCCTTTTTTCAATGGTGATAATGAGAAAAGGCGGCTATCATTTTTCCAATATCACGCCCTAGGTGCTAACGAGTTTCTCAAGTGTTTTGATTCACTCTCGTCAGGTACATCTACAAACTAAAGCAGGTGGCTAAACCGATGCAACGGGAGTATTCAGTTCAATTCCACTATCATTGCAACTATTGTTGTCGAACACGCGATCTCCTGTTTCCTTGCTCACCCCGAACTCCCCTCCCCACCCCCACCCCCTCCCCGCGCATGGTGTCTTTACCATTCTTCGCGCCATCCATGCATCTTTGTCAGGCAAATGTTTTCTTATTTTAATTATCAGTATACTTTCTACTATTTGCAAAATTTATAGTTCAAAATCGTACAATGAAGATTGAAAAAAGGTCAAAATAAAGCGGATTATGTATGAAGTATTCTGGACCAAGGGAGACACGTAAACATGCCCGAGTCTCTCCTAGTTAAAAAGGATATAAGATTCTTATTTCACATCTCTTTAGTCTAATCTTTCTTATATATGTCCCGCTCTTTTCTTCTTTCTGTTTGATTTTTCTCTCATCTCTAATTTTTCTCCCATCAATTCTTCCTAAAATAGAATCATTGTTTCATGTTTTATTAATTTATAAAAAACACATTTTATTTTTGGTAAGTACTAATCAAATTCTTACGACATAAATGTTTAACAATAAATAACAGGCGATTGCATAAAAAAACTTGCGAATCAATATCTCTACTCGTAATGGATGACTTGGTGAATAGTCTGCGCGGTTTAATTTCGCTGGTTTTTTTCGTCATCCTCCCACCTCCGGGTTTTTTTCGTCATCCTCCCACCTCGGTTAACTCGCAACCCTCCCGCGAAAAAAAAACGTGCCAAAAAAAATCTGCCTCCCGATCCCATCTCGATCTCCAAGCTCCAGCGCGCCGCCACCTCCTGCCGACCGCCGCCCTCCTCGGCACCGCGCGCCGCCACGAACGCCGCGGCCGTTGGCGGCTCCCCCCGCCGCCGCCGGCTGCCCCAGTCGTTCCGCGCCCTCTCGTCCTCGGCGCCGCTCGCAGCCTCCCCGCCCAACGCGCCCGCACCTGCGCCCGGGGTGGTCCAGATCAGCGAGGAGCACCTCGTGCGGTGCGCGGCAGCGGGGAGGGCGCCGCTGCGGGTGGCGGTGCTGCTGAGCGGCGGGGTCGACAGCAGCGTCGCGCTCCGCCTCCTCCACGCAGCCGGGCACAGCTGCACTGCCTTCTGCCTCAAGATCTGGTTCCAGGTCCGTACACACTCCCCTGTCGCTATGCTCTGCAATGCTACGCTACGGGATCACTTAATAAGCTCGGCGTGATTAATCTGTAGGAAGATTTCAGGAACTTTTGGTCCGAGTGCCCGTGGGATGACGATTTGAAGTATGCACAGGCTGTGTGTGACAAGGTATATTTCGGAAAATTCATCTGGTGCATGCTGTTTCATTGAATGGCCAGTGTGCAGCATATGTAAACTAGCTTTGGCTGCACGAACTGACTGATCTAATGGCTGTCTTTTGTAGATTGACGTGCCATTGGAGGTGGTACATCTATCTGATGAGTACTGGAACCATGTGGTAAGCTTCACTTCAAACTTTTTGCGCCTGATCCTCGCAGACATCCCATATGTTTTTCTGCATTCTGAGAAACTATAATGGATTTTATATCTAGGTGTCTCATATGATTAATGAGTACCGCAACGGGCGCACACCGAACCCTGATGTTCTTTGCAACACAAGAATAAAGTTTGGTATGGATGTGCACACTTCTATTACTGAAATTTGATTGTGCATCGAGGTATAGTCTTTGAACTGTGTTCATGTGCTTATTCTTTTTCACTCATTTTCTGCAGGAGCTTTCTTAGAAGCAATTGAAGATTTGGGATTTGATTACATAGCTTCAGGACATTATGCACATGTAGTCCATCCACACGTTGAGAACGCTAAAGAGCCATCGGTGCTCCAACTTTTGAAAGGCGAGGTGCTTTAAAATAGCTTGCTTAGCTTCAGTGTTACTGAATTTGATGTCAATTGAGTTCTATTATTCATCCTAGAAGGAAAGTTGTGATACAGTGAAACAAATATATGGTTCTTCTGTTTAAATAAATATTGGTTAGTCGAAACCACCTTCAGACTCTGATTGTTGTTTCAGATCAAGGATCAAACTTATTTCCTCTCACATCTCTCTCAGCCCCATCTTAGAAGGCTTCTTTTTCCACTAGGGTGTATAACAAAGGTGATATATTTTCAGGATCTGGCGGTGTATTTATCTATAAATGGAGCTCATCTTTTGCAGGATGAAGTTCGCAGTCTGGCTGTTCAGATGGACCTTCCTAACCAAGCTAGAAAGGATTCTCAGGGGATATGTTTTCTTGGAAAGGTTATTGCTTTAATATAGTTGTTAATATTTCACATGTTTTTTTGCAAAATATTGTTCTGTTCTTTATCCTTGTGTTGTCTCATTTTAAGCTTAAAAAGTCACTCTTTCTAGGTCAAATTCAGTGAGTTTGTTCAAAGACATATAGGAGAAATGGAGGGTATACTTCTTGAGGCTGAAACTGGAGATTACCTAGGGATGCACCGTGGGTTTTGGTTCTATACGATTGGTCAGCGACAAGGTTTGCGACTTTCTGGAGGACCTTGGTATGCAGTGTACATGATACTAGCCTCTTTTATGGTACAATAATATCAGCTAAATTAAATGTATATTAGCCTGAAGTATTCTACAATTCAAGGAAGATCTGTCCTCATGTAGCACATATCTATTTATCCATAAATTCATCAAATGAGTGGTCATTTTCTCTTACACAGGTATGTTGTGGAGAAAGATGTGCAAAATAATGTGGTTTTTGTATTAAGGAATTACTATTCGCTGGATAAGAGGAGGCGAACATTTCGTGTTAGATCGCTGAACTGGTTTAGCGATTCTGGGCCAGCGATTACCGCGCGCCGCCACGAACGCCGCGACGAGGAAATCTTTTAGTTACATTACATCGTTGGCCTTCTTCCTGTGACAGAGAAAGTAATGGACACGGTAGAGGCTGCCGAGAGGAGTTCCCTTGCTGCAACCTCCAATGGTATTTCCGGTGCAGTGTCCAAGATGTTAGTGGACATTGTCCCTTTCTTTCGTATTCAGTGTTGGATGAAAAGTCAGAAATGACAATTCTGCTATATTATTCAATTCGAACTAATGTTTAGTACTTTATATTGCCGATAGAAATAATTTTATCCGCTTGATTTAGGAAGTGCACATAGGTAGGTCAACATATTTTGTAGCTCTTTCACATGTAAAAGCATATGTTGCATAAGAAATTATTATCTTCGAAGCATACTCACATTTCACTAACAAATAGGGGGAGGTTCAGACTTCAGAGCAATGATAACAAGGTTTGTTCCTCACTCTTTTGTTGGAATTTTAGTTCCAAGTTAACACGATTTCTTATCCGCTTCATAAGTCATGCATTTGCTTAATTAGGTGATAAGTAGAGCAAAAAAAATTGATCATGTTATTGTGGGGTTTGTTTAAACTCCAGCATAAAGAATTTTGGTTTAAGAAAAAAGACTTTTGGCTTCTTTAATTACAAATTGATTGCAACATCGTGTTAGTATGTGATTTCTCACATGTGGTTATAATATTTGTGAAGACGTGCATTGCACGTGCACTTGGAAGCGGGCCCGTGGCCCGCGCCGGACGGGCCACAAATCATTGGTAGTACATGTCGTGTTTATCCTCACTGTTGAATATTATGTATATAACTATTTATGCAATACTTGGACCATAGAAGCAATTCATTCTGTATATTTTGCTGGGGATTGTGCCTTCCAGTCAATTTATAGATGGGTAAGATGTATCACAATATCTTTGACTTGCATTCTCTATGATGTCAAGTAAGAAAATAGAATATATACTCCTTGAATTATCTTTTCTTTTTTTCGATGTCTCTATCTTACTTATATAATCCAATTGGCATTCGCTAGAGTTTCTGTTGATGAAACATTTGTTTTGTGATGTCAGGAGGTTCTGTTTGTGACTTTGCAATCAATATTCGTTGATACGGTTCGTAGATCATGATATCTGCACAATCTCAATCTACTTCCTGTGACTATATATTGTATTAATGGGTTGTGTCAGGGTTATTTTATCAACTACTCAGTTGTTGATCTACATTACGGTTTATTTCTTACACGAATTAATGTTGACTCGATTTCCTGTAGTAGGTTGAGAGGCTTCTCCTCTCATGATTTGCTCTGATTAGTTTGCTTGGCTCCATGCTACTCATGATTTCTTTGAATTTTTCTGTAGGAGCTGGATCAAAAATCACCTATGAAAAATATGCCGTTCTTCTCTACAGGGGTTGAATGTGGAATTTGAGGAGAATTTGTGCACCAGCATCCGACTCCTTGATGTTGCTCTGATCATATTGTGTAAATATATTTCTAATAAAGAAATCGCCCGATGGTGTACATGTTAGAAATAACAAGATGCAATCATCAAGTGTGAGAGATGGCAACATCATGATGGGATGGTATGTACTGTTGTGCTCATCAATATGTTCGTCTTTCATTCTCTTGCAGCCAGCATGTTTTTTGTTATGCAAACAATTAGGAAATATCTAATTTCTATGTACGTCCAAATATATATAAGTAGTTGTTGTTAGCACTGAATTTGGATTTGTTAACGGTCGCTGCATTTGGTCTATCTCGAGCCTCTGGCTGTGGATCATGTTCTTTTGATATCCGCTTGCCATGATATGTTATCTCTGGTATGTGTTACCTCTATTTTTTTGTCGCTTCTGTTTGCTCTAATTGATATAATTGTTGTGGCATGCAGCAGCCAAGCAAACAACAGAGCCAGGCTTAGGCCTGATGATGACTTGACAAATATGATCAAGATGCTGAAGATGAGGAATCTGACGAAACTGAAGAAATAGGGGGTACTCTTAGCTTTAGTTCCTTATATCATTTTTTGATATTCATTGCTATGTATCTGTATAAACTTGCTTCGGCCATTATTGACAATTGGTCAGCAAAAGAATTGCATATCTCTAGCCATCCAGAATAAGCGGATGAGATGATGTGCATTCATTTGGTGGCACAAAATCAATTTCCTTTGCCAACTAATAGTACATACATTAAGAAAATTACTACAGTTGGCAGCTCTTCACTGCATGTTTTGAAATGTTCTGTGTGCTTGTCCTACCAAGTCACTTACAGAAGCAGGTACAACATGCTAAGTAAACATCCTATTATTTACCCTATTTTTTGTATCAATCCGAGAAAGATGAGAACGATAGCTGGAAGGCAGGGCGTTGTTGGATGGAAGGAAGAGCGAGAGAGATAGGAGGGGCATGAGGTGACAAGTTCAATGGGGTTGCCAAGGAGGTTTGAGAGAAACAGGCCGCCATTGAGATTTTTATATCCGCTGGCATGCGCGCTTGCTTGCTGATGTGCGCGTTTGGCTGTTGTTGCTGCGCATATGTGCGTGGTATGCCCCTGCCACTGTGTATCGCTGCGATGTTGTGTGCTTGCTGCTGCTGATCAGTGCGGTTGTGCGGTTGCTGCCGCATTTTCTGGTAAAACCGCCATGCACTTCACTTTTCACGCTTCTATGGTTGGTTCATATGTGGTTATCGAAGCAGGATAAGTTCTTGAGAAGGACTCTAATTGCTATGGACCACAAGATTTCAGATGTCGCTCCCTATTGCGTATTGCCATTGACATTAGACTTTCTATCCAGTAAGAGGGACATTGGGATCATTGTTCATCTAGAGAAGTCAGTGCCAAATCTACGTCAGGACATTGGGATGTTAATGATTGGAGGTGATGTTTTTCTCTTCCATACCTAAATTGTCTTTAGTATAAGTCCATATAAAGAGAACTGCAGTGTTCTAACTATTGAAGCACAATTGTTAAATTAATTAATTTTAGCTATGTTATAGTTTGAGCTGAGGGCTTCTTACCATTTTTACTTCTACTAGATTCATTTGTCACACAGTTTTTAGAGCAGGGTACTTGACAAATGAGTTAGATCACTTTTCTGTGTGAGAGTCGATTTTTTTGTGTGTTAGATGGATTGACAAGTACCAAAGATTGATGCAAGCAAAACTAAAACCTGTGCATGGATTACCTTCAGTCCCGCATTCCAATCAACAACATTGGGCCGAGCGAGCGCGCGGGAGGCGCAAGAGGCAATGGGCAGCCGGTGGAGATTGAGTGGTGAGCGGCGGTGGCGAGGTCGAGCGGTTGGCACAAATGGCGAGTAGGCAATTACCGTGACGGGCGAGCGAACGGGGCGAGTATGTGTCACGATTGCATCACAATTAGAATAAAGTAGACAATGCATACGTGTGGCCATTGACTGATTTTGTGTGTTGTGTACTTGTGTTAACAACCAGCCAAATCAATCAGACAAGGATCATTATGTATGTACTTGTCTGATCATTATGTACGTGAGTGTGTTAGCAATGGGTATATCTGAAGATTATTTCTCAACTCGGCATATGGGTAGAGACTAAAAAGACGATGCCATGGTAGCATGGCAGACCTGGCAAGTGCCACGAACATGATGATATTCTTCCTTTTCTTAATTCCTTGATTTAAAAAATAATTTGCTCTGCATGTGTAGGAACATAGCAGTCGGGCAAACGACACTTTGTCATCTTGATCTATCAAGGGAAATAATTTCTTTACTTTAGAAAATGTGGGTTTAGATTGGTCTGTTGAGTTATGGCTGGCTGATCGGAATAATTTTTTGATTTAAAAAATGTAGCAAATAGCATTTCATTAGAGATTGGTCTGTTGAGTTATGGCTGGTTGATCGGAATAATTTTCCTATTTAAAAATGTAGCAAATAGCATTAGAGATGGCTTTGCAGCAAATTGCAAATGGCTCAAACCAAGCCATCGCTGCCTCATCGCTCTCGCTGGGAGCGACAATGACCGCCAGTCTCTTCTTCGCCTTCTTAGTCGGCATCTCCTCCATCCGGATGCCCCGCGGCATGAGCCACTCTGCCACCGCCTGGAACTCGACCTCCGAGAAGTTTAGGTCCGTCTTCGTCCGTCCGGCACGTCACACCGCCATGTCGTAGGCACACACGACCTCATCGGCGGTGGGATACGTGTCGAGCCACCAATGCTGCCCGGCGTCAGAGAACTCCAATCCGAAGTTCCCTCATGCCGAAGAAACCAGACTTGCCCTTCGGCGTCTTCTTCGGCGCCATCGGGGAGCGGGCGGCGGCCGAGCGGGGAGCGAGGCGGCGACGTGCGGCGCGGGGCAGAGGCAAACGGAGCGGGATGGCGGCATGCGACACGTGGCGGAGGCGGACGTAGCATGGCCGGAAAGGAGGCGGATGGAGCGGCGCCGGGCGAAGGATGGACCGGAGGCAGAGGCGGCCGAAGAGGAGGCGGGCGGGGTCCGAGCGGGCGGAGGCGGCCGAAGCGGAGGCGAACGCGATGGGGCAGCGCGGCGGCAGGCGGCGGCCTAGGCGGGGTGGAATCAGTGGCAGGGGTCTGGATCTACGGTAGGGCGAGGCCTTAGAAAGTTAACATGTAACTCTTGCAAACTATTTCAAGAGCCCGTGGTAACTCGTCGCTAGCTATTTTGCATAAAAGCCCCTCTGTTTCTAAGAAATCAACACGCAGTCCTATTTTAACATGAGGAAACGCTTCGTTTTTGCAACAAAACCCTCCATTAGTTAGAAATCTACCCCGCGATACTTAATTAAACTGATTCACCACCAGGAACCGCCGCCGCTTATCCATTTGCGTTCTCCACCGCCGGGCACGCGTCGCCGCTTGCCGCCGGCGTCCACGCCGCAGGAGCCAAGGAAGGGGTGATGCGTCGCGGCGGGCGTCCGCGCCGCCCGAGCCCAGGAATGGGGCAAGCCGTCTTAGCGCTCATGATGGGCGCGCTGCTCGGGCAGCACAGCGGCAGCAGGGCCCTCCTCGCGGACCATGCACCGGCGGTGACGCTCTTCAGGCACCGCCGCTGCCGGCTGAGCCTGGCCATCCACGAGGGCACGCGGGCGCCGCCGGCGTTCCTCATCGAGCTGCCCATGTTAGCGGCCGCGCTGCACAGGTAGATGGGCGCTGGGACCGTGAACTGGCGCTCGAGAGTGACACCCGCAGCGCCGTTGTTGTGCGGTGGAGCTGCTGCTTCCTGTTCGAGAGGTAAGAGAGAGTGTGAGGAGAGGTAGTACATCGGTGGTAGAAGGGGATGAGGGAGGAGGAAGGAGGGAGGAGGTAGCTCACCGGCGGGGGTCCTGCTGCTGCTACTGCAGTCTGCAGATCGTCGACGAGGGCGCGAGGAGGAGGCGCTCGGGTGGTGGGATGAGATCTGAAGATACAGAGGAAAAGGGACCTGCGCGAGGACGGCCGGCGTTGGAGCATGAGTGAGCATGGCCATGGCCGCCGTCGCCGTTGAACTGCACGAGCGTCGGTGCTGGAGCGCACGGCGCGGAGCTAGCTCCTCTGCAGAGGAGCCCATCGTGGATTCCCGGTGGTTGCGCGGGTGTGTAGCGCGCGCCATGGCCGGGGGAGCGGGGATTCTAGGTGGGGGAGCCAGCGCCCATGGCCGGGGTGGTGAAGGGATCCGGTGGAGCGGCGAGATTCGGCGGCGTGCGCCGCGGCGGTGGGTGCAAGCGGCAGCGGCGGCGTGTCCCAGGGGAGGTCGGCATGTGAATAACTGGCGCAACGAAGAAAAACTGAGGAGATAAGATTCTGTGGAGGAGCGCTAGCGATGCGGCTGCCGGTTTCTTCTAGACCAACCAACGTGTGTGGCTATCTTTTTTTAGACAGTTTTTTTTATACTAGCGTGCATGCAGGTTCACAGTTTCTGTTTTTAATAGTTTGGACTTTTTTTTACGAGATTAAGACTTTGAATCCTTCATGCACCGATAAAAATCTTCGAGTCCATCACTTGGACGTGTTAGTGTGTGCGTCTTTGTTCTCCGAACCACGCACACATTGCCTTTCTGTTTTAAGGTTGAATTTGACTCATATCAAAAAATTGAATTAGACTATGTGTATGTCCCTCACTCTGACTAGCTGCTAGGGCGCAAAAACTGAAAATAAACAAACACCATACATACATGAATAAGGCTCAGACAATATATTGGACTAACATATATACAGAGGTTAAGTCACACACGACGAAAACATATGTGCTTACACATTCAGTAAAGTAAATATAAAATAAATTTTTTCCAGTTGACCTCGGTTCATACAAGTGCATAATAAGCCATTGACGTCGAAACGACATTTACGTGTCATGCCAATATAGGCTTTAGTTGATCTCAATGAAGCTATCGTTCAGGATCAGAAAAAGGAATCCATGCCTGACATCCTTAAAGATGGACATGTTGGTATGGAGGGACTTGGCAACCACCTTATACATACTCCGGCCCCAAACATTAATGCTATGGAGGAAAACCAACAATTGTATCAAGGTAAAATTACTTTGAAAGTGTTACATGCATAAAAAAATATTGTTTGATGGTAGTACAATAATTAATCTGCCGATGTGGTATGCTTTTTTCACTAGGCAACGACGATTTGATCTACAACATCCTAACATTTTTTTGGTTCCTAAATTGTACTCCCTGCGTAAACTAATATAAGAGCGTTTAGATCACTAAAATAGTGATCTAAATGCTCTTATATTAGTTTACAGAGGGAGTATGACGCTAGCAATACATACGTCATCATTAATTAACTCACCTATGCTTATCGGAAACCATATTTAGGGATACCATAGTACAAAAATATTACATTTAAACAAAAATATAGTAAACAAAAGTAACCTACTTTGGTGAACTAGCTTACTTTATTAAACAAAGGTAATTACAGAAGTTGTTATACCGTACTATCATGATTTGAAGACATTAATAATTCTATATAGGATAGCAATAACTTTACGTAGTGATAATCGCCTAAAAGGATTTAGATAGAATATCATAGTTGGCTAATATAAACTTAAACTGGTAGCCAAAATAGTTGCACAATTTAAAAAAGGGTTGCCGGAAAGAAGTAAAACATTATTGTACAAACAACACATATTTGATGCTTATCTGCAGGCTCATGAGATTAATTTATGAGTAGCTATTTATGTTCTATGTATGATGCAGAATCTAATCTATTTTTTTGTTTAATCGACAATAGATTTCTACTCCCTCCGTTCCTAAATATAAGTCTTTTTAGAAATTCCACTATAGAGACTACATTCACATGTATATAGACGCCTTTTAGAGTATACATTCACTCATTTTGCTCTGTATGTAGTCTATAGTAGAATCTCTACAAACACTTATATTTTGGAATGGAGGGAGTAAATCATAGAAAACTTTCATGAAGGCAAGCAATTTGGGTTGCAATCTCCAATCATGAATGCTAGGGAACAAAGATGTAAACGAGATAGAGAGCGTTAGGCATGGATGGCCATGAAGAAAAACCGGAAAAACTAAAAGAGCAACGTGAAGCCAATCAACAAAACAAAAGAACTAAAGATTCGACCCAGTTGCAAAAAAGATGTACACAATAGAACAGAAAGTTAGAACATCTACATGACAAGTACTTCACGGTTAGCACACACGACAGAAGTATGCATGCCTGGTCGTCGGACGAAGCATACCACATTTTTATTGTATGGTGTCGGTAACTCAAAATAAGCATCACGTGTACGATATTTTTAGTCAATTGTGAAGCACAGAGCATGGGTGTGTGATTTTATTTTCTTCCGTTACAACGCACGGGCAATTTTACTAGTTTATAATAATAGATAGAAGCGCAGTCACGAGCTAATCTAGCACGGACAATTGTCTAGTAAAAAAAAACCCAAGAGGGGTAACCCCGCCGGAACACCAAATCCTTCAGTCCCCCCTAGACTCCAATGGCGACAGCGTTGTCGGCGCCCGTCTCCACGGCAACGGTGCGAGTTTCCAATATCCCGCCCTCCGCCGTCGCTAAGGAGCTCCTAGCATTCTTCAATTCTGCCGTCGCCGCCGCCGGCGAAGCGTACGCCTGCGAGATCGCCGCTGCCCGACGCGGCTGGCTAAGCCGAGGCAATGGCAGCGTTCAGTTCGATTCCACCGCCACCGCAACCCTCGCCGCCGAACTCGCCTCCTCCGGGCGCCTACCCCGCTTCCTCGGCTCCCTCCTCTCCGTCTCCCCTGCCCCCTCGGACCTTCTTCCCCGCGCGCCGGACCTTTCTCTCCGCGTGGCCGACGCCCGCCTCCTTGTAGGCAACCGCGTCGCCGAGCGCGAATTCGAGGTGGCCGACTCTTGGGACAGCGTGCGCGTGGAGGTCATCCCGGGGAAGCGGCGCATAGACCTCTACCTGAATCACGATACACAGATGTACAAGCTCGAGGTGTTCTTCGAGGACATCAGGAACTGCTACCAGTGCAGCTTCGATGGGGCCGGCGCCATCTTGCTTCAGGTGAGCTGGTCACCGAGTTGCTGTGATGTTTCTGTTTTTCCTTTGTACATTATATATTAGTCAGACATTGCGGTTACAGGGCGAGGTAGAAATTTGCAAATATTAAACGCATTTGCCTGTTACAGATGAGATTCGTGGAAGTGAAGTGTGATCTGATAGTTTCATTTGAAGAAAAGGACGGTGTGCAGACAAACAGTAGGTTTGATATGCATGGCGTGCAGGCCTTGATTTAACTTTAGTTTTCTTTTTGTATGGTATGCGACTGGAATTTGTGAAAGTGGTGACTGAATTTGCAGTTGTTTGTTCTTAAACTTTAGTTTTCTTTTTGTATGGTATATTTAGGGTGTGTTTGTTTGGGCTGCAACTTCTTCAGCTGCAGCTGCAACGGTTCCGGCTGGAAGGCGCAGCTGTAGCTGCTAGCTGCGGCTGGAACCTGGAAGGTTTGAGCTGAAGTGCAGTCGTTTGGTAGTTGTGCTGTAGCAGCTGCGGCTGTTGCTGAAACGTGTTGAAATGACAAGAACGCCCTTTGTTGTTTTGTCGATAGGGTTTAAATGTTGACTGTACTATTTTAACAGTAAATGACCCAATTAAGAGCTCTTTTTGTCGCAGATGGTTAGTTTTAATAGATTTTGACCTGAAATCACACAAGTTTGATGGTACAGACAGTGAAGTTAAATGAATGTATGATATATTAGACACGATAATAAATTCCCCACTGACATATTAGACGTATGGAGAGTTGCAAAGGTGACCGCTCGAACACATAAAGGATGACCACACCAACAAATATTAGCACACTCTAGCAGGGAGCCTTGGCAGCCAGTGGGCGCACACGCAAGCACGCACTGGCAACACATGTAGCACACGCAGGACACACGCACAGATCACGCACGCAGACCATGGACGCCAGGCGCACACACACACGCTGGGCACGCATGCCGGCCAACCGCACACGGCACACGCCGGACACGTACACTCGCTAGGCAGGCACACAAGAGCACGCACGCACACCGGAGATGGCTGGAATGAGCTCGGCGGCCAGAGGGGCTCGGCTGGGAAGGCCTGAGGAGCAGCATGACGTTGACCTGGAAGGACAAGGTGGAGCCACACCGGAACGACGTGCGTCGTCGCTCGTTGGCAAGCAAAGGCATGCCCGGGCTAGCAGCTGCGCATGCCCAGTGTTGACCCGGGAAGGACCACCACCGATGCAGCCATCTTGGCTCGATTCGGCACGGAGGAGGGAGAGGAAACTCAGGGCGACGACCGTCGTTGGCGAGGAAACTCGTGCCTGCGGTCGTCGTTGCTGTTAGACTTTGTAACGTAGTCCGATTGTGTAATCTTATAAATATAGGGTCCCGATAACTGCCATACATGTGGGCGTTAAGGAATCTGCCCACATGTTCTGTGTGATGCCTAAGAGGACCAGCCCACACGTTCGTGTATGGGCAAAACAACTAGCGCCCACACGCCTCTTTTTTTTTCTCCCGGTCCCTCTTACACGCGTGCGTGTGGGCGAAATAGATAACACCCACACGCCCGGTACGTCAGTCCTCGTACCTCGTGGTCCCGCACGCCCTACGTGACACTTTACCGCGCGCCCCGCAGTTGCCATGGGCCGGACCCTCGTCCATGTTCGTTTAAGTGCAGTTGCCATGTCGCTGAACTACGGTTGACATGTCGGACAACTACAGTTGTCATGTTTGCTCAACTGCAGTTGCCATCTCAGGTCAAAGTTTCAGATTGCCATTTTTGGACAACTACAGCTGTTGTCATGTGTGGTCTGGTCTACTGCAGTTGCCATGATTTCAAAACTTTAGGAGTTGCCACCTACTAACACTAGGCAGTTGCCATGTAGCGCTACAAAAAAATGCATGGAAAAACATGTTCGGGTAAAAGAGAGTTTCCATGTGCTCACAAGCACGCTAGGGCAGTTGCCATTTAAAAAAGAAAGAGCTGCCATCTGCTTACGTGCACGCTAGGGCAGTTTGCCATGTACCATGCCAAACATATGGCAACTGACATGTTCGGGTAAAAAAGAGAGTTACCATCTGCTTGCAATCACACTAGGGCAGTTGCCATGTACACTGCAAAACGCATGGCAACTGGCGGCTTGGGTGTGGGAGAGGAAGCGGGCGTGTGGGCGAGATGGCAAACTGCCCACACACCAGCCCTTGTGCGTGACTGAAACTGGTGTGTGGGCGAACTGCTAAACGCCCACACACCGGCCCCTCCATGTGGTAAAACGGATGTGTGGGCGACCTCTCTCACACCCCACACACGCGAGTTGTCCTACGTGGCATACAAAATCAGCTAATTCGTGCCAAAATTCATGCAGAAGTTACTGGACGGTGATGAAGGCGTGTGGGTGAGTTGGCTAACGCCCACACGTGTGGGCGTTAACATTTTCGTAAATATATGTGATAGGCCACCCCTAGAGGGTTGAGCCAGTTCCCATAAATCCTATGTTTAACATGGTATCAGCCTAACCCTAGGTCCTACTCCACCTCAGCCGCTGCCGCCACAGTGCCCCCAACCCTAGGGCCACCGTCGCCGCCGCTGCCATGACCGCTTCCGCCTCCGGTTCGCCAGCTCCAGGGCCATCCCCGCGTCGTTGGCCGCCCTTCTCAATCTCCCTGCCCACGCCGGTGCGTCGCCGAGGCCCCAAGTCTTCGGCACTACCGCCGTTGGCTCGATGTTCTCGGCTTCGATCCCGCCATCTCCTGCGACGTCGATGGTGGCGGTCTCCACCGCCGTGATGATGGCGCCACCCGCGGCCATAGCTGGCTCGTCCCCGACACTCGCCATACTGCTGGTGGCCTCGGGGGCCTCCGATGATCCGCTCGCGGGTGTGGCACCCGCAACCACTGCGGCGTCCGCTGTTGCTACCACCGATGCTGCCACGATCTCCGGGCCGTTTCACTTCGACAACCCGATCACTACTCGTCTCACGCCGGACAACTATCTGTTTTGGCGCGCCAAGGTTCTACCGCTGCTCCGCAGCCGCTCCCTCCTTGGCTATGTCGATGGTTCCCTGCCGTGTCCGCTGCAGGTTATCCACATTGTCCACGGCCCGGCCATCAACCCTGCGCACCGTGTGTGGGTGCAGCAAGACCAAGCGATCCTCTCCGCCATCCAGGGTTCCCTAGGGACGGGGTCGCTGGCCTTTGCCTCTTTGCTGCCTCCTCCTTGGATGCGTGGACGACTCTGGAGCATGCGTTTGCCCAGACCTCCACCGCCCACTCGATGGCTCTTCGCAGCAAGCTTGATGACATCAAGAAACTGGACTCATCTGCCACAACATACTTCAACAAAATCAAGGTCTTGGCGGACACATTGACCTCTATTGGTCGACCGCTGAGTGATGAGGAGTTCGCTGGCTACGTTATCAAGGGTCTCGATGCCGAGTACGACAACCTTGCCGAGGCCGTCCACTACGCCAAGCCGCCGCTTCCTCCGCACGAGTTCTTCTCCCGTCTGCTCTTCACCGAGCAACGCATCGAAGCTCGCCGCTCTGTCACCACCATCGCCGATCAACCGGCGGCCTTTTGGACATCGCGTGGCCAGCGCCCACCTGCGCCTTCCTCGCCTGCCCGGGTTGCCACCCCCCCTGCGCCAACCTCGGGCGGGGGCCCGTGCGGTGCCAGCTTTGCGGTTGTAAGAGGCACCTCGCCTCCAAGTGCCACAAACGATTTCAGCGGAGCTTCCTAGGCATCAGCAATGATGGAAAAGGTAATGAGCGTCAATTTGCCATGGCGGATTTTGGCCCTCCTGCTGCTCATGTTGCCGCCAAGGGCAAGGATACACGCGTCGACCAAGGTTTTACGCCGTCGTACCCGATTGATCCCGCGTGGTATATGGACACCGGCGCCACGAATCATATGACAAACGAGCTCGCCAAGCTGTCCGCTCACCAGCCATACTACGGTCATGACAAGGTTCACACCGCCAACGGTGTAGGTATGCCCATCTCTCACGTTGGTCAAGCATCTCTCTTAACTAGTCATCCATCTAGGCAGCTTCATCTTTGTAATATTTTACGGGTCCCCTCAGTGACTCTTAATCTGTTATCTGTTCCAAAGCTCACTCTTGATAACAATGTCCTATGTGAATTTCACCTGTTTGATCTTTTTGTTAAGGACCAAGCCACCCGGGAAATTCTGCTTAGTGGTCGCCTGAGCCATGGCTTATACTGCTTGGAGGATCCATCCTCCCCGCGCGTCTTCAGCGGTGTTCGTGTGTCTCCATCCCAGTGGCACTCTCGCCTTGGTCACCCTGCCACTCCCATAGTTCGCCATATCCTTCACCGCCATGAGCTGCCTATCGAGTCTAGCAATAAGGAGATGTCCGTGTGTGATGCCTGTCAACAAGGCAAGAGTCATCAGTTACCATTTGTTTCCTTTACTCATGCAGTAATGAGTCCTCTTGAACTTGTGTTTTCTGATGTGTGGGGTCCCGCTCAGACGTCTGTGAGTGGTCACAACTATTATGTTAGCTTCATTGATGGCTATAGTCGCTTTACCTAGCTTTATCTTCTTAAGCGCAAATCTGATGTGTTTGATATATTCATTCAGTTTCAAGTGCATGTAGAACGTCTTCTCAAGCATAAAATTATCCATGTTCAGTCCGATTGGGGGGGGGGGGCGAATATCGCAACCTCAACACTTTCTTTAATAAGCTTGGGATCTCTCATCGTTTATCATGTCCTCACACACATCAGCAGAATGGCGCTGTTGAGCGCAAGCATCGACATGTAGTTGAGACCAGACTCACACTCCTGGCTCACGCCTCTGTACCTTTTCGCTTTTGGAGTGATGCCTTTGCTACAACGTGTTTTCTTTAACAGACTACCTATGCGTGTTCTTAATATGAAAACTCCTATTGAGCTCCTTCTACATGAAACTCCTGACTATACCTTCTTTAAGGTGTTCGGGTGTGCCTGTTGGCCCCATCTTCGTCCATATAATCATAGAAAGCTTGAATTTCGGTCAAAGAAATGTGTGTTTCTGGGTTATAGTTCTCTTCATAAAGGCTACAAGTGCCTTCATGTGCTAACAAATCGTGTCTACATATCCCGTGATGTTGTCTTTGATGAGAACGTCTTCCCCTTTTCCGCTATGCCGCAGCAACCCACCACACCTCCATCTATGCATTATCTCCTATTATGCTTGGCCAATTTGAAGATGTTGCATATTCGCCTGTGTTGTTACCTAATCATGGTGCACGTATTGGACGTGGTGCTCGCCTGGAACTACTTCCTGATGCAACTCCTATGACCCATGTCGATCGGCCGGTGCACGTGCATGCACCGCCTGTTGAGGAACGTAGTAATTTCGAAAAAAATCCTATGCACACGCAAAATCATGGTGATGCATAGCAACGAGAGGGGAGAGTGTGTCCACGTACCCTCGTAGACCGAAAGCGGAAGCGTTATGACCACGCGGTTGATGTAGTCGTACGTCTTCACGATCCGACCGATCCAAGCACCGAACGTACGGCACCTCCGTGTTCAGCACACGTTCAGCTCGATGACGTTCCCCGGACTCCGATCCAGCAGGGTGTCGGGGATGAGTTCCGTCAGCACGACGGTGTGGTGACGATGATGATGTTCTACCGGCGCAGGGCTTCGCCTAAACTCCGCGACGATATGACCGAGGTGTAATATGGTGGAGGGGGGCACCGCACACGGCTAAGGAACAATCCGTAGATCAACTTGTGTGTCTAGGGTGCCCCCTGCCCCCGTATATAAAGGAGCAAGGGGGGGTGCGGCCGGCCCTAGGAGGAGGCGCGCCGGAGGAGTCCTACTCCCACCGGGAGTAGGACTCCCCCCCCTTTCCTAGTTGGATTAGGACTTGGGGGGAGGGAAAGAGGAAAGGGGGGCGCCCCCCTTCCTTGTCCTATTCGGACTAGGGGGGAGGGGGCGCGGCCTGCCCTGGCCGGCCCTCCTCTTCTCCCTCATGGCCCACTAAGGCCCATTAACCCCTGGGAGGGTTCCGGTAACCCCCCGGTGTTCCGGTAAAATCCCGATTTCACCCGGAACCATTCCGATGTCCAAACATAGGCTTCCAATATATCAATTTTTATGTCTCGGCCATTTCGAGACTCCTCGTCATGTCCGTGATCACATCCGGGACTCCGAACAAACTTCGGTACATCAAAACTTATAAACTCATAATAAAACTGTCATCGTAACGTTAAGCGTGCGGACCCTACGGGTTCGAGAACTATGTAGACATGACCTAGAACTGTTTCCGATCAATAACCAATAGTGGAACCTGGATGTTCATATTGGCTCCTACATATTCTACGAAAATCTTTATCGGTCAAACCGCATAACAACGTACATTGTTCCCTTTGTCATCGGTATGTTACTTGCCCGAGATTCGATCGTCGGTATCCAATACCTAGTTCAATCTCGTTACCGGCAAGTCTCTTTACTCGTTCCGTAATACATCATTCTGTAACTAACTTATTAGTTACAATGCTTGCAAGGCTTAAGTGATGTGTATTACCGAGAGGGCCGAGAGATACCTCTCCGACAATCGGAGTGACAAAACCTAATCTCGAATTACGCCAACTCAACATGTACCTTTGGAGACACCTGTAGAGCACCTTTATAATCACCCAGTTACGTTGTGATGTTTGGTAGCACACAAAGTGTTCCTCCGGTAAACGGGTGTTGCATAATCTCATAGTTGTAGGAACTTTGTATAAGTCATGAAGAAAGCAATAGCAACATACTAAACGATCAAGTGCTAGGCTAACAGAATGGGTCAAGTCAATCACATTATTCTCCTAATGATGTGATCTCGTTAATCAAATGACAACACATGTCTATGGTTAGGAAACATAACCATCTTTGATTAATGAGCTAGTCAAGTAGAGGCATACTGGTGACATTATGTTTGTATATGTATTCACACATGTATCATATTTCCGGATAATACAATTCTTAGCATGAATAATAAACATTTATCATGATATGAGGAAATAAATAATAGCTTTATTATTGCCTCTAGGGCATATTTCCTTCAGTCTCCCACTTGCACTAGAGTCAATAATCTAGATTACATAGTAATGATTCTAACACCCATGGAGTCTTGGTGCTGATCATGTTTTGCTCGTGAGAGAGGCTTAGTCAACGGGTTTGCAACATTCAGATCCGTATGTATCTTGCAAATTTCTATGTCTCCCACTTGGACTTGGTCCCGGATGGAATTGAAGCGTCTCTTGATGTGCCTGGTCCTCTTGTGAAATCTGGATTCCTTTGCCGAGGCAATTGCGCCAGTATTGTCACAGAAGATCTTCATTGGTCCCGATGCACTAGGTATGACACCTAGATCGGAAATGAACTCCTTCATCCAGACTCCTTCATTTGCTGCTTCTGAAGCAGCTATGTACTCCGCTTCACATGTAGATCCCGCTACGACACTTTGTTTAGAACTGCACCAACTTACAGCTCCACCGTTTAATATAAATACGTATCCGGTTTGCGATTTAGAATCGTCCGGATCAGTGTCAAAGCTTGCATCGACGTAACCTTTTACGACAAGCTCTTTATTACCCCCATAAACGAGAAACATATCCTTAGTCCTTTTCAGGTATTTCAGGATATTCTTGACCGCTATCCAGTGATCCACTCCTGGATTACTTTGGTACCTCCCTGCTAAACTAATAGCAAGGCACACATCAGGTCTGGTACACAGCATTGCATACATGATAGAGCCTATGGCTGAAGCATAGGGAACTCCTTTCATTTTCTCTCTATCTTCTGCAGTGGTCGGGCATTGAGTCTGACTCAATTTTATACCTTGTAATACAGGCAAGAACCCTTTCTTTGCCTGATCCATATTGAACTTTTTCAACACTTTATCAAGGTACGTGCATTGTGAAAGTCCAATCAAGCGTCTTGATCTATCTCTATAGATCTTGATGCCCAATATGTAAGCAGCTTCACCGAGGTCTTTCATTGAAAACCTTTTATTCAAGTATCCTTTTATGCTATCCAGAAATTCTATATCATTTCCAATCAACAATATGTCGTCCACATATAATATTAGAAATGCTACAGAGCTCCCACTCACTTTCTTGTAAATACAGGCTTCTCCAAAAGTCTGTATAAAACCATATGCTTTGATCACACTATCAAAGCGTTTATTCCAACTCCGAGAGGCTTGCACCAAACCATAGATTGATCGCTGGAGCTTGCACACTTTGTTAGTTCCCTTAGGATCGACAAAACCTTCCAGTTGCATCATATACAACTCTTCTTCCAGAAATCCATTCAGGAATGCAGTTTTGACATCCATCTGCCATATTTCATAATCATAAAATGCGGCAATCGCTAACATGATTCGGACAGACTTAAGCATCGCTACGGGTGAGAAGGTCTCATCGTAGTCAACCCCTTGAACTTGTCGAAAACCTTTTGCAACAAGTCGATCTTTGTAAACAGTAACATTACCGTCAGCATCAGTCTTCTTCTTGAAGATCCATTTATTCTCTATTGCTTGCCGACCATCGGGCAAGTCAACCAAAGTCCACACTTTGTTCTCATACATGGATCCCATCTCAGATTTCATGGCTTCAAGCCATTTTGCGGAATCTGGGCTCACCATCGCTTCTTCATAGTTCGTAGGTTCTCCATGATCTAGTATCATGACTTCCAGAATAGGATTACCGTACCACTCTGGTGTGGATCTTACCCTGGTTGATCTACGAAGTTCAGTAACAACTTGATCTGAAGTTTCATGATCATCATCATTAACTTCCTCACTAATTGGTGTAGGTGTCACAGAAACCGATTTCTGTGATGAACTACTTTCCAATAAGGGAGCTGGTATGGTTACCTCATCAAGTTCTACTTTCCTTCCACTCACTTCTTTCGAGAGAAACTCTTTCTCTAGAAAGGATCCATTCTTAGCAACGAATGTCTTGCCTTCGGATCTGTGATAGAAGGTGTACCCAATAGTCTCTTTTGGATATTCTATGAAGACACATTTCTCCGATTTAGGTTCGAGCTTATCTGGTTGAAGTTTCTTCACATAAGCATCGCAGCCCCAAACTTTAAGAAATGACAACTTTGGTTTCTTGCCAAACCACAATTCATAAGGCGTCGTCTCAACAGATTTTGATGGTGTCCTATTCAACGTGAATGCGGCCGTCTCTAAAGCATAACCCCAGAATGATAGCGGTAAATCAGTAAGAGACATCATAGATCGCACCATATCTAGTAAAGTACGATTACGACGTTCGGACACACCATTTTGTTGTGGTGTTCTGGGTGGCGTGAGTTGTGAAACTATTCCGCATTGTTTCAAATGTAAACCAAACTCGTAACTCAAATATTCTCCTCCACGATCAGATCATAGAAACTTTATTTTCTTGTTACGATGATTTTCCACTTCACTCTGAAATTCTTTGAACTTTTCAAATGTTTCAGACTTGTGTTTCATTAAGTAGATATACCCATATCTGCTCAAATCATCTGTGAAGGTGAGAAAATAACGATACCCGCCGTGAGCCTCAACATTCATTGGACCACAAACATCAGTATGTATGATTTCCAACAAATCAGTTGCTCGCTCCATAGTTCCGGAGAATGGCGTTTTAGTCATCTTGCCCATGAGGCACGGTTCGCAAGTACCAAGTGATTCATAATCAAGTGATTCCAAAAGTCCATCAATATGGAGTTTCTTCATGCGCTTTACACCGATATGACCTAAACGGCAGTGCCACAAATAAGTTGCACTATCGTTATCAACTCTGCATCTTTTGGCTTCGACATTATGAATATGTGTATCACTACCATCGAGATTCAATAAAAATAGACCACTCTTCAAGGGTGCATGACCATAAAAGATATTACTCATATAAATAGAACAACCATTATTCTCTGATTTAAATGAATAACTGTCTCGCATCAAACAAGATCCAGATATAATGTTCATGCTCAACGCTGGCACTAAATAACAATTATTTAGGTCTAAAACTAATCCTGAAGGTAGATGTAGAGGTAGCGTGCCGACCGCGATCACATCGACTTTGGAACCGTTTCCCACGCGCATCGTCACCTCGTCCTTGGCTAGTGCTCGCTTATTCCGTAGTCCCTGTTTCGAGTTACAAATATTAGCAACAGAACCAGTATCAAATACCCAGATGCTACTGCGAGCTCTAGTAAGGTACACATCAATAACATGTATATCACATATACCTTTGTTCACCTTGCCATCCTTCTTATCCGCCAAATACTTGGGGAAGTTCCGCTTCCAGTGACTAGTTTGCTTGCAGTAGAAGCACTCAGTTTCAGGCTTAGGTCCAGACTTGGGTTTCTTCTCTTGAGCAGCAACTTGCTTGCTGTTCTTCTTGAAGTTCCCCTTCTTCTTCCCTTTGCCCTTTTTCTTGAAACTAGTGGTCTTGTTGACCATCAACACTTGATTCTCCTTGATTTCTACCTCCGCAGCTTTTAGCATTGCGAAGAGCTCGGGAATTGTCTTGTTCATCCCTTGCATATTATAGTTCATCACGAAGCTCTTGTAGCTTGGTGACAGTGATTGGAGAATTCTGTCAATGACGCTATCATCCGGAAGATTAACTCCTAGTTGAATCAAGTGATTATTATACCCAGACATTTTGAGTATATGCTCACTGACAGAACTATTCTCCTCCATCTTGCAGCTGTAGAACTTATTGGAGACTTCATATCTCTCAATCCGGGCATTTGCTTGAAATACTAACTTCAACTCCTGGAACATCTCATATGCTCCATGACGTTCAAAACGTCGTTGAAGACCCGGTTCTAAGCCGTAAAGCATGGCACACTGAACTATAGAGTAGTCATCATCTTTGCTCTGCCAGACGTTCACAACATCTGGTGTTGCTCCTGCAGCAGGCCTGGCACCCAGCGGTGCTTCCAGGACGTAATTCTTCTATGCAGCAATGAGGATAATCCTCAAGTTACGGACCCAGTCCGTGTAATTTCTACCATCATCTTTCAACTTTGCTTTCTCAAGAAACGCATTAAAATTCAATGGAACAACAGCGCAAGCCATCTATCTACAAACATAGATAAGCAAAAATACTATCAGGTACTAAGTTCATGATAAATTTAAGTTCAATTAATCATATTACTTAAGAACTCCCACTTAGACAGACATCTCTCTAGTCATCTAAGTGATCACGTGATCCAAATCAACTAAACCATAACCGATCATCACGTGAGATGGAGTAGTTTTCAATGGTGAACATCACTATGTTGATCATATCTACTATATGATTCATGCTCGACCTTTCGGTCTCCGTGTTCCGAGGCCATATCTGCATATGCTAGGCTCGTCAAGTTTAACCTGAGTATTTTGCGTGTGCAAAACTGGCTTGCACCCGTTGTAGAAGGACGTAGAGCTTATCACACCCGATCATCACGTGGTGTCTGGGCACGATGAACTTTGGCAACGATGCATACTCAGGGGGAACACTTCTTGATAATTTTAGTGAGAGATCATCTTAAAATACTACCGTCAATCAAAGCAAGATAAGATGCATAAAGGATAAACATCACATGCAATCAATATAAGTGATATGATATGGCCATCATCTTCTTGTGCTTGTGATCTCCATCTCCGAAGCACCGTCGTGATCACCATCGTCACCGACGCGACACCTTGATCTCCATCGTAGCATCGTTGTCGTTACGCCATCTATTGCTTCTACGACTATCGCTATCGCTTAGTGATAAAGTAAAGCAATTACAGGGCGTTTGCATTTCATACAATAAAGTGACAACCATATGGCTCCTGCCAGTTGCCGATAACTTCGGTTACAAAACATGATCATCTCATACAATAAAATATAGCATCACATCTTGACCATATCACATCACAACATGCCCTGCAAAAACAAGTTAGGCGTCCTCTACTTTGTTGTTGCAAATTTTACGTGGCTGCTACGGGCTGAGCAAGAACCGTTCTTACCTACGCATCAAAACCACAACGATAGTTCGTCAAGTTAGTGCTGTTTTAACCTTCGCAAGGACCGGGCGTAGCCACACTCGATACAGCTAAAGTGAGAGAGACAGACACCCGTCAGCCACCTTTAAGCATGAGTGCTCGTAACGGTGAAACCAGTCTCGCGTAAGCGTACGCGTAATGTCGGTCCGGGCCGCTTCATCTCACAATACCGCCGAACCAAAGTATAACATGCTGGTAAGCAGTATGACTTGTATCGCCCACAACTCACTTGTGTTCTACTCGTGCATATAACATCAACGCATAAAACCTGGCTCTGATACCACTGTTGGGGAACGTAGTAATTTTAAAAAAAATTCTACGCACACGCAAAATCATGGTGATGCATAGCAACGAGAGGGGAGAGTGTGTCCACGTACCCTCGTAGACCGAAAGCGGAAGCGTTATGACAACGCGGTTGATGTAGTCGTACGTCTTCACGATCCGACCGATCCAAGCACCGAACGTACGGCACCTCCGTGTTCAGCACACGTTCAGCTCGATGACGTTCCCCGGACTCCGATCCAGCAGGGTGTCGGGGATGAGTTCCGTCAGCACGACAGTGTGGTGACGATGATGATGTTCTACCGGCGCAGGGCTTCGCCTAAACTCCGTGATGATATGACCGAGGTGTAATATGGTGGAGGGGGGCACCGCACACGGCTAAGGAACGATCCGTAGATCAACTTGTGTGTCTAGGGTGCCCCCTGCCCCGTATATAAAGGAGCAAGGGGGGGTGCGGCCGGCCCTAGGAGGAGGCGCGCCGGAGGAGTCCTACTCCCACCGGGAGTAGGACTCCCCCCCTTTCCTAGTTGGATTAGGACTTGGGGGGAGGGAAAGAGGAAAGGGGGGCGCCCCCCCCCCCTTCCTTGTCCTATTCAGACTAGGGGGGAGGGGGCACGCGGCCTGCCCTGGCCGGCCCTCCTCTTCTCCCTCATGGCCCACTAAGGCCCATTAACCCCCGGGAGGGTTCCGTTAACCCCCCGGTGTTCCGGTAAAATCCCGATTTCACCCGGAACCATTCCGATGTCCAAACATAGGCTTCCAAATATATCAATTTTTATGTCTAGACCATTTCGAGACTCCTCGTCATGTCCATGATCACATCCGGGACTCCAGACAAACTTCGGTACATCAAAACTTATAAACTCATAATAAAACTGTCATCGTAACGTTAAGCGTGCAGACCCTATGGGTTCGAGAACTATGTATACATGACCTAGAACTGTTTCCGATCAATAACCAATAGTGGAACCTGGATGTTCATATTGGCTCCTACATATTCTACGAAGATCTTTATCGGTCAAACCGCAAAACAACATACATTGTTCCCTTTGTCATCGTATGTTACTTGCCCGAGATTCAATCGTCGGTATCCAGTACCTAGTTCAATCTCGTTACCGGCAAGTCTCTTTACTCATTCCGTAATACATCATTCCGTAACTAACTCATTAGTTACAATGCTTGCAAGGCTTAAGTGATGTGTATTACCGAGAGGGCCCAGAGATACCTCTCCGACAATCGGAGTGACAAAACCTAATCTCGAATTACGCCAACTCAACATGTACCTTTGGAGACACCTGTAGAGCACCTTTATAATCACCCAGTTACGTTGTGACGTTTGGTAGCACACAAAGTGATCCTCCGGTAAACGGGAGTTGCATAATCTCATAGTTGTAGGACCTTTGTATAAGTCATGAAGAAAGCAATAGCAACATACTAAACGATCAAGTGCTAGGCTAACAGAATGGGTCAAGTCAATCACATTATTCTCCTAATGATGTGATCTCGTTAATCAAATGACAACACATGTCTATGGTTAGGAAACATAACCATCTTTGATTAATGAGCTAGTCAAGTAGAGGCATACTAGTGACATTATGTTTGTCTATGTATTCACACATGTATCATGTTTCCGGATAATACAATTCTTAGCATGAATAATAAACATTTATCATGATATGAGGAAATAAATAATAACTTTATTATTGCCTCTAGGGCATATTTCCTTCACCGCCTCCCGTCTTCGACCCCGCCTCTAGAACCACGCCCGCCCATGCAACTGGACCGGCAATGGCCTCCGTACCTGGGCTGGTGTCAGCCGAGGCGCAGCCCACGTCCCTGACGGCTCACCCGAGCGGCTCGAGCGGTCCTCGTCACCGTCTCCACGCCCGGCCCCGCCTCCGTCATCGCCTACGTCGCCCGCCCGTATGTCTCTGCCGCCCCTCTCACCTGGGTCAGCTGGGCCTACCGTCGCCTCGCCTGGGCTCTTGCCTGGGCCCTCGTCGCCCGACCTGCCGTCGTCGACGCCTCAAGGATTGGTGCCCCCTGCTCCTGTTCCCGTTGCACCGCAACACCCGCATACTCGCAGCTGCAGCGATATCGTTCAACCCAAGCAGCGTCATGATGGTACTGTCACATACTTGGCTACCTGTCTTGCTAATGCTGTTGCAGATCCCACTGATGAACCACGCAACTATGAGGCCGCTATGAGTATCCCTCACTGGCGGGCTACTATGGAGCAAGAGTACCACGCTCTTATGCATAATGAGACATGGACATTGGTTCCCCCTCCGCCTCGAGTGAACATCGTTGATTGGAAGTGGGTTTTCAAAGTCAAGAGACATGCGGACGGATCTATTGAGCGCTACAAGGCGCGTCTTGTGGCTAGAGGGATTAAACAGCGTCAGGGTCTGGACTATGAGGATACATTCAGCCTGGTTGTCAAGCCTACTACTATTCGGCTTCTCCTGTCTGTTGCAATCTCTCGTGGTTGGTCTCTTCGACAACTTGATGTGCAGAATGCTTTTCTCCATGGGCTGCTTGAAGAGGAGGTTTACATGCGGCAGCTACCAGGGTTCGTTGATCATGATCAGCCTCATCATCTCTATCGTCTGACGAAGGCTCTCTATGGACTGAAACAGGCGCCTCGTGCCTGGCATGCTCGTCTTGCTTCGGCTCTTCGTACCCATGGCTTCGTTCCGTCGACAACTGACAACTCGTTGTTCTTATTTCAACACCCCAGTGCGATTGTGTATTTGCTTGTGTATGTGGATGACATTATTCTGGTCAGCTCCTCTGCAACGGTTGCTGATGCTCTTGTGACTGAGCTTGGCAGAGATTTTGCGGTTCAAGATTTGGGACAGCTACACTTCTTCCTGGGCATTGAAGTTGCGCATCAGTCTCATGGCAGCTTAGCTCTCGCCCAGAAGAAGTACTCTCTTGACCTCTTGTGCCCTGCTGGTATGCTCAAGTGTAAGCCATCCCCCACGCCAATGTCCTCCACTGACAAGCTCTCGGACTGTTGGTACTATTTTGTCTTCTAAGGATGCAACGGAGTATCAGAGTATTGTTGGTGGTTTGCAGTATCTGACGATCACACGCCCTGATCTTTCCTTTGCGGTTAACAGGGTATGTCAGTATCTTCATTCACCTACTGATGTGCACCGGTCTGCTGTGAAGTGCATACTTTGTTATGTGCGTCTCACTATCTCCTATGGTCTTCATCTGCGACCTAGTTCCTCTGCCGTTCTATCTACGTTTTCAGATGCTGATTGGGCTGGGTGTCCGGATGACAGGCGATCCACGGGGGGATATGTTGTATTTTTGGGTCCTAATTTGATCGCCTGGAGCGCACGCAAGCAAGCCACTGTTTCTCGCAGCAGCACAGAAGTCGAGTACAAAGCAGTTGCCAATGCGACTGCTGAGCTTATCTGGATCGAGTCTTTACTTCGAGAGCTGGGAATCTCCCAGTCACATCCTCCAGTTCTTTGGTGTGACAACATCGGTGCTACGTTTCTTTCGACAAACCTGGTGTTCCATGCACGAACCAAACACATTGAAATTGACTATCATTTTGTAAGGGAACGTGTTGCACATAAGCTACTACAGATCAAGTTTATCTCCTCGAAGGATCAACTTGCCGACATCTTCACCAAGCCTCTACCTTCTCCTATGTTCGAGGTCTGTAGGCGCAATCTCAACCTCCTAGATGCATCAGGAGTGAGTTGAGATTGAGGGAAGGTGTTAGACTTTGTAACGTAGCCCAACTGTGTAATCTGTATATTGTGTAATCTTATAAATATATGTGATAGGCCAACCCTAGAGGGTTGAGCCAATTCCCACAAATCCTATGTTTAACAGTTGTTGAGGCAACTCATGACGGCGGCGCCGTTGCCGAGGGATCTCGGGGCAGCGGGAGGGAGTAGCGGGATCCGCGGCTGCGGCCAGCGGGGTCGGTGGCGAGAGGGAGTCGCGGGCTTCGCGGCGGTGGCGGGAGGGACACTGCTGTGAGAGAGATGACAGAGACAGATGGAAAAACTGCTCGGATCGATGGGAACTGATCGAACTAGTAAGGGCATTTCTGTTGTAGTATGATTTTGTGGGAGGGAAAATTGGTCATTGGTCACTTTGGAGCCATCTGCGAGGAGCAGAAGCCCGATTTCTCACCTGTGGCTTCTACTCGATTTTTTTCGGAGCCCTCCACAGGAGGGCTGCGTGGAGCTGGTGCAAAAATAGCCCGTTTGTTTGGGCTCCGGCTTTTTTGGGCCAGAAGCTGTAGGAGCCGGTAAAAAGAGCCCAAACAAACACACCCTTACAGTCTAAACATATAGAGTTGTTTCACTACGTGATATCCTAACTATCCAAACGGTTGCTTGTTTTCAGACATAACCATATATAGTTAATGGGCTTTCAAAACCTTGGCTCGTACGAAATTATGTCCTGTTGGATTAATGAATTGGATGTGCCTTCTTTTTCTTTCCAATGCATGTCGTGGACAAATTTCTGGAGCATTTAGTGCCAAAATAGATAATATGCGCTACCAGTTTTTTTTACTACTTATATATCGGCAAATGTTACAGCCAGATATTATATGGATCTACTGGTATTCAGTATGTCAAATGTGAGAACTGTTTTTTTTTTTGCATCGAAACTAGGACTTTATTTCAAAATCATTCAGTTACAATCTGCCTTTAGGCTAACAAGAAGGAAATCGGGACTCTGGTCCAGCCAGCACTCCGTGCTCTCGATGGAGCAGGCACGTTGTGCACAAGTATGAGCCGGGCTATTTGACTCCCTACTAACATGGCGAACCAAAAAAAAGATAAAACTGAGGATTATGCATCTAGTTCTCGTAAGATAGGCGCTGCAACCGAGCGAGAGTTGCCGCGCAAGCTCCATTGGGTGACCAGCTCCATGCTATCGACCTCCATGATCACATGTGACATCCCGCGTAGCTGAGCAAAGATCACACCCTCCCGAAAGGCTAGCAGTTCAGCGATGAATGGATCTGAAATGCCATTAAGCGGCTTGCACCAAGCCCCAATAAAAGATAAATGGGACCGGGCAACACCACCAGCTCCGCCCGCTAGTGCATCCGGGAAAACCGAACCATCGGTGTTGATGGTAATCCACCCCGCGTCGGGGGGTTGCCAGCCCTGTCCCGCCTGCACCCTTGTAGCCTTTTGTCTTTACCTTATTGTATAAAGGGTTTTCCGCATATTATTTGCACCTGTACATGTATATATACTGGCCTATGGCCACATGGAAATACAAGTTGCATATTTACTAACATGGTATTAAAGCCCTAGGGTTTTTTTTTCTCGCACGCGCAACTCGCGCTCTTCGATCCAATTTCCGGCGTTGATTGCCGCTGCTCCTCTCTCCGGCCGACTGCTGCTGCTCATCTGTGTACGCATAACCACAACTCTCCTGATCGCCGTTGTGTTCGTCCGCACCCGATTCTCTGTTGGTCGCGCCCTCCAGATCGGGTCGCCTTGATCCACTGCCCGCCTGCTGGATCACCCGCCGCAGCCTAGGTGTTCGTCTACTGCTGCCGTTCCTAGCCTCCAGCACCAGCTCTTTTCTTCGTCAACAACAAAGGAGCATACTGCTTCTACCTGGTGCTGCTACGTGCTACTTGCTGCCACGTGTTGTCTCATCCATTCCTCTCGATCTGGTGGTGTACGTGCTCCTACGCGGTGCTACTACTGCTCCTTGGTGCTGCGTGGTGCCTCAGCCGCCGACTGTGAGAGTTAAAAAAAAGAGTTCCTCGAGTATGCATCTCTCTGGTTGCCAGATGGCTGTTGACGGTGTTCCCTACATTGATCCCGTCTCGCACATGTGTCGTGTCTCGGTGCTTGGTGCTCCTCCATTGTTTCCTCGGAGTTCTTCCGCTGATGCTGATGGTTGCCTTATGTCGACTTCTACAGCCGATGGTGATGGTTGCTTTATGTCGACTTCTATAGACGGTCACTATTCAGCGACTCCTCTGGCAACCTCCGCACATGGTGTTTGTCGCTCTACACCGACTTTTCTCGCGACTTTCACCGGTTGTGCTGGTGCATATGACTCCATCGACACACGCCTTCCCTTGGCGCTTGGGGCTTGTCTACATGCACCCTCGTCTTCTTCATGGCCTCTACAGACGATGATGTTTATGCTACACCGCCTCCTCTAGCGGCTTCCACGGGTGCATCTCCGTCCACCTCTCCAGTTGAGCTCCTGACTGAGCAGGAGATTACGCGACTTCGATACCTGCTAGCCGCTTCCTCTGGTTCTTCACCGACGGGTTCTGCTGGTTCTGCTACCGACTCTTCTGGCAATGTGGGATCACCTTCGTCTTTTCATGTTCCTGATGTTGCTCATGTTCCTCGACTTACCATGCAACTTATTTCCGGTGGTCAGATTGTTGACTCTGGTTGTCGGGTCATTCTTGACTTTGACTCATGTTCTGTTCTAGACCGTTCCACTGGTGCTCTCCTTGGTGCTGGCCCACGGCGCCGTGACTCTCAGGGTCTCTGGGAGCTTGACTGGCTTCACCTTCCCTTCGCTGCCACTGCCGCCGGTCTTTCCCCCTTTGTTGCCTTGTCTACCAGCTCTTTTCAGCAGTGGCATCATCGCCTTGGTCACTTGTGTGGCTCTCGTCTCTCATCCTTAGTTCGACGTGGTCTTCTTGGATCCGTCTCCGGCGGTGTGTCTTTAGACTGTCAGGGTTGTCGGCTTGGTAAAAAGGTCCAGTTACCTTATCCTCATAGCGACACTGTGTCTCAGCGTCCTTTTGACCTTGTTCACTCCGATGTTTGGGGTCCGGCTCCATTTGGCTCGAAAGGAGGTCATCGCTACTATATTATCTTTATAGATGATTTCTCTCGATACACCTGGATATATTTTATGTCTTCTCGTAGTGAGGTGTTATCTATCTATAAGCATTTTGCTGCCATGGTTCACACTCAGTTCTCTACTCCTATTCGTGTTTTCCGTGCTGACTCTGCTGGAGAGTATATCTCCAAGATGTTGCGTGGAGTTGTAGGACCTTAAAGTATGTCAAGAGGGGGGTGATTAGACTACTTGACCAATTAAAAGCTTAACCTTTTCCCAATTTTAGAGTTTGGCAGATTTTAGCTATCTTAGGACAAGTCAAGCAATCATCACACAATTCAAGCAAGCATGCAAAGAGTATATAGGCAGCAGAAATTAAAGCATGCAACTTGCAAGAAATTAAAGGGAAGGGTTTGGAGGATTCAAACGCAATTGGAGACACGGATGTTTTTGGCGTGGTTACGATAGATGGTGCTATCGTACATCCACATTGATGGAGACTTCAACCCACGAAGGGTAACGGTTGCGCGAGTCCACGGAGGGCTCCACCCACGAAGGGTCCACGAAGAAGCAACCTTGTCTATCCCACCATGGCCGTCGCCCACGAAGGACTTGCCTCACTAGCGGTAGATCTTCACGAAGTAGGCGATCTCCTTGCCCTTACAAACTCCTTGGTTCAACTCCACAATCTTGTCGGAGGCTCCCAAGTGACACCTAGCCAATCTAGGAGACACCACTCTCCAAGAAGTAACAAATGGTGCGTTGATGATGAACTCCTTGCTCTTGTGCTTCAAATGATAGTCTCCCCAACACTCAACTCTCTCTCAGAGGATATGGATCTGGTGGAAAGAAGATTTGAGTGGAAAGTAACTTGGGGAAGGCTAGAGATCAAGATTCATATGGTAGGAATGGAATATCTTGGCCTCAACACATGAGTAGGTGGTTCTCTCTCAGAAATGGTAAGTTGGAAGTGTAGGTTTAGTCTGATGGCTCTCTCCACGAATGAAGAGGAGGTGGAGGGGTATATATAGCCTCCACACAAAATCTAACCGTTACACACAATTTACCAAACTCGATGGGACCGATTCAACAGACTCGGTCGGACCGATTTAGCAAACCTAGTGACCGTTAGGATTTTCGGTGGGACTGACATGCATCTCGGTGAGACCGATTCGGTTAGGGTTAGGGCATAACGTAATCTCGGTAAGACCGATTACACAAACTCGGTGAGACCGATTTTGGTAATAAGCTTTCCAGAGAGTTGGTCAGGTAAACTCGGTGGGACCGATTTGCTCTTTTCGGTGAGACCGAAATGTTACAAAAGGGAAACAGAGAGTTTACATTGCAATCTCGGTGGGACCGATCGCTCAATTCGGTTAGACCGAAATGTTACGAAGGGAAACAGAGAGATTATAATCCCATCTCAGTGAGACCGAGATCCCTATCGGTAGAACCGATTTGCTTAGGGTTTGTGGCAGTGGCTATGACTTTTGAAATCGGTGGCGCCGGATAGGAAGAATCGGTGTGACCGATTTTGGCTTTGGGTTTAGGTCATTTGTGGATGTGGAAAAGTAGCTGAGGGTTTTTGAGCATATCACTAAGCACATGAAGCAAGAGGCTCATTAAGCAACACCTCATCCCTCCTTGATAGTATTGGCTTTTCCTATAGACTCAATGTGATCTTGGATCACTAAATATAAAATGAAGAGTCTTGAGCTTTTGAGCTTGAGCCAATCCTTTGTCCTTAGTATTTTGAGGGATCCACTTTCATCATCCATGCCATGCCATTCATTGAGCTTTCCTGAAATAATAGTCTTGGAATAGCATTAGCTCAATGAGCTATATGTTATTATGAATTACCAAAACCACCTAGGGATAGTTGCACTTTCAGGAGTCCTTGCTGAGCAGGGTACTCTTGCCCAGTTCTCTTGTCCTGGTGCTCATGCTCAGAATGGCGTGTTTGAGCGCAAGCATCGTCACCTTCTTGAGACGCCTCGTACGATGATGATCGCCGCCTCTCTTCCGCCTCATTTTTGGGCCGAGACTATCTCCACTTCCGCCTATCTCATCAACCTTCAGCCGTCCGCTGCTTTGCAGGGTGGCGTTCCTTTCGAGCGTCTCTTTGATCATTCTCCCGATTACTCGGCACTTCGTTTGTTTGGTTGTGTTTGCTATGTTCTTCTTGCCCCTCGTGAATGCACCAAACTGACCGCTCAGTCTGTTGAGTGTGTCTTCTTAGGCTATAGTGACGAGCACAAGGGCTATCGTTGTTGGGATCCTATCGGTCGTCGGATGCATATTTCTCGAGATGTAACTTTTGATGAGTCTCGTCCTTTCTACCCGCGTCCATCTTCCTCGACCTTTTCAGTGGAGGATATCTCTTTCCTTACTTTTCCTGACATGCCTCCCTCTGTGCCCAGCATTCCTATTCCTCGTCATGCTGTTGCAGATCTGACGCCATCCTCTCCTACGGATTCTTCCCCTCCCTCATCGCATGACTCTCCACCTTCATCACCGACACATTTCCCATCTCCACCTTCATCATCGATACCTTCCCCTTCTCCACCTTCATCATCGCTACATTCCTCGTCTCCACCTCCAGTGATTTCACTTCTTCCCTCCTTCCCTTTTCATTATACTCGGCGTCCACATGTTGTGGATAAATCCACTGACGTGCCATCTACTTCTGGTGTGTCCTCCTCCTCATCCCAGCTGACTTATGGTCTCCGGGCTCGGCCTCGCCCTCCCCCTGACCGCTATTCTCCTAGTCGATATGCTCTTTCGGCTATACTTGAGCCTACGTCTTATCGCGATGCTGTTGTTCATCCTGAATGGCAGTTTGCGATGGCAGAGGAGCTTGCTGCTCTTGAGCGCACTGGCACATGGGATCTTGTTTCTCTTCCTCCCGGTGTTCGTCCCATCACTTGTAAGTGGCTCTACAAGGTTAAGACTCGCTCTAATGGTTCTCTTGAGCGTTACAAAGCTCGTCTTGTTGCTCATGGTTTTCAGCAGGAGCATTGTCGTGATTACGATGAGACATTTGCTCCTGTGGCCCATATGACCACTATCCGCACACTTCTTGTTGTGGCCTCTATTTGCCATTGGTCTGTTTCTCAGCTTGATGTTAAGAATGCCATTCTTAATGGTGAGCTGCGTGAGGAGGTATACATGCAGCCCCCACCTGGGTATTCTGTTCCTGGTGGCATGGTCTGTCGTCTTCGTCGCTCTCTCTATGGCCTTAAGCAAGCCCCTCGCGCCTGGTTTGAGCGTTTTGCCTCTGTGGTGACTGCCGCTGGTTTTTCAGCGAGTGATCATGATCCAACGTTATTTGTCCACATTTCCGCTCGTGGTCGGACCCTTCTTCTTCTCTATGTTGATGACATGATCATCACTGGCGACGACCCTGAGTATATTGCCTTTGTGAAGGCCCGTCTTAATGAGCAGTTTCTGATGTCTGATCTGGGCCCTCTTCGCTACTTTCTTGGGATCGAAGTCTCTTCTACCTTTGATGGCTTTTTTATTTCCCAGGAAAAGTATATCCAGGATCTTCTTCCTTGTGCTGCTCTCACTGATGAGCGCACTGTTGAGACTCCCATGGAGCTCAACTTTCACCTCCGTGATACTGATGGTGACCCCTTGTCTGACCACGCGTTATCGTCATTTTGTTGGGAGTCTTGTCTATCTAGCTGTCACTCGACCGGATATATCTTATCCGGTCCATATTCCGAGTCAGTTTGTCTCTGCTCCCACTTTGGTTCACTACAGTCACCTCCTTCGTGTTCTCCGATATCTTCGAGGCACGATCTCTCACCGTCTATTCTTTCCTCGCTACGGTTCATTACAGCTTCAGGCCTATTCGGATGCTACGTGGGCTAGTTATCCCTCGGATCGCCGTTCACTTTCTGCTTACTGTGTTTTTCTTGGTGGTTCACTCATTGCCTGGAAGACAAAGAAACAGACTGCAGTTTCCCGTTCAAGTGCAGAGGCTGAGTTGCGGGCTATGGCTCTTTTGACGGCAGAGGTGACTTGGTTATGGTGGTTGCTTCAGGATTTTGGTGTTTCTGTCACTACACCTACTCTTCTACTGTCTGACAGTACAGGTGCTATTAGCATTGCGCGCGACCCTGTGAAGCATGAGCTCACCAAGCATATTGGTGTTGATGCTTTTTATATGCGCGCTGGTGTGCAGGATCGGGTTATTGCTCTTCAGTATGTGCCTTCCGAGTTACAGTTGGCGGATTTCTTTACGAAGGCCCAAACTAGAGCACAGCATGGCTTCTATCTCTCCAAACTCAGTGTTGTTTATCCACCATGAGTTTGAGGGGGGGGGTGTTAGAGTTATATTTATATAGCCATGTAGCCTTTTGTCTTTACCTCATTGTATAAGCGGTTTTCTGCATATTACTTGCACCTGTACATGTATATATACTGGCCTATGGCCCCATGGGAATACAAGTTGCATATTTCCTAACAGGAACATCTTGTGGTTGAACTTTGAAGGAGGAAGCTCTAGTTGTACTTCCTCCCACAATACTTGCGTGCGCTAAAAAATTGACAAATTCTAGAGTCAGTAAACTAGAGTCAACCATCACAGTGGTCTGGTTTGCAATTATGCGTTAGAGCCCATAAAGTAAGATGGATAGCGGTGTTGCTTTTATTTCCACTCCGTTGGTGGTTACTAACTAGAGTGAAATGGATATGAAGCTTATCTGATGAATACACATCACCGTTACTTTTCTAAATTTACTGATTGTCATACTTCTTAGACTATAAGTCGGGCAGGTGCAACACTCTTTTAATTCTTTCTATAATTCTGAAGTTGGTAAAATATATATTATCTTGACTAATGTTAATTTAATATTTGTTTCAGCTCATGTATGCACCAAGAATATGCACAACAATTTCTGGGCCTGCAGTTTATTCAAGGTTCTCAGATGACCGCTTTCATGCATGCAAGGAGGATGCAAAGTTTACCTAGGTCAGAGCACTAGATTTTACACCTTACCACTCTTTTGGGAAGTGTTCAACTCTTGCCCTCATACTTGATGAAGGTGCACCGGTGTCATTTATTCTCAACAGCTTACCTTTGTCAGGAGAGTTAGGTGAATTGGTCATTTCTTCAATGGAATTTTTGGGCCCGTTGTTCAAAGTCGTTCCCCTTGTTGACTGCCCAAGTGGTTGTTCAGTGTTGTATGAAGTTCTTTTTCGTCTCAATTCTCTTGTTCACATGGGGAAGATAGTTGACAAACATGTTAATGCTGATCTGTTTAAAGCTCTTGAAGAAATACCAATTCATATTTCAAGGAGGATTTTTGAGAAAATGAGCAAGTTAGAGCTTACATGCTATGAACCTTTGTAATTCATCCAGTAGGAGGCTCACAGCAGGAAGAGGAGCCATGATGCTTTGCTTTCCAGTAAGACTAAAGGTGAAGGAAAGTTAATGATGTGTTACAGAATTCACATCACTCCATCCAAAATATACTGCTTGGGACCTAAGGAAGAAGTTTCAAATTATGTGGTTAAGCATCACAAACAGTATGCTTCTGACTTTGCTAGAGTTACTTTTGTCGACGAAGACTGGAGTAAGCTTTTTCCAGATGTTATCTCAGCTAGAACTGGACGAGAGTTCTTTTCTCGACCCTTGAAAACTGGCCTATATTATCATATTTTATCCATCTTGAAAGAAGGATTTTCCATTGATCCAAAGAAGTATGAATTCCTGGCCTTCTCAGCAAGTCAACTTCGTGGAAGTTCTATTTGGATGTTTGCTTCTAATGATTCCCTAAAGGCCGAGGATATAAGAAGGTGGATGGGCAACTTTGAAGAAATTCGTTCAGTATCTAAGTGTGCGGCTAGAATGGGCCAGCTGTTCAGCTCCTCCAGACAAACACTTGAAATCCTACCACGGGATGTAGAAGAGATTCCAGATATTGAAGTCACAACTGATGGCACTAAATATATATTTTCTGATGGTATCGGGAAGATCTCTGAGAGATTTGCTAAAGAAATGGCTTGCCGAATTGGATTAGACTATACTAACCCTCCTTCGGTTTTTCAAATAAGGTATGGTGGCTACAAAGGAGTTGTTGCTGTCGACCCTGATTCCTTTCGTAATCTTTCTCTGCGACCCAGTATGAAGAAATTTGAATCAAAGAGCAAAATGTTTAACATTACAAGTACCAGCAAATCCCAACCATGCTATATGAATCGTGAAATTATCTCTCTCCTTTCAACTTTGGGGATAAGAGATGAGATATTTGAGTTGATGCAACAAGATGATATGCGTGAATTAGATGAAATGCTGACCAACAGAGAAGTTGCTCTCTCTGTTCTGGGGAAAATTGGTAGTGCAGAAACGAAGACAACATCGAAAATTTTACTGCAAGGTTATGAACCAAGTTTAGAGCCTTACTTGTTGATGATTCTTAAGGCCCATCAAGATAATAGGCTGACTGACATAAGAACTAGATGTAAGATTCATGTTCCGAAAGGCTGTGTTCTTATTGGTTGTTTGGATGAAACAGGTGAATTAGAATATGGTCAAGTATACATCAGAATTTCAAAGAGCAGCAAAGAGCAGAAGGATAATTGTCAACCCTATTTTTCTGAAGATAATGGGAAAGAGAAAACAGCAGTTGTTGTTGGAAAAGTTGCAGTATCGAAAAATCCTTGTCTCCATCCTGGTGACATCAGAGTACTTGAAGCTGTCTATGACCATGGATTGTACGCTAAGAACCTGGTTGATTGTGTTGTCTTCCCTCAAAGAGGAGAAAGGTAATGCCGCATGCTATACTGAAACTGAAAGACAATAATCTAGAGTTTATATTGCTCTGTCAATGCCTGCAGAGGAGCTCAAATCTCTTTTGAAGTGTTTGTCAGCGTGTTCGTTTCCATGTTAGATAGATATCCTGTCATGTTACATACTTACATCTCTACCTATTGATGGATGTTGCCAGTGCTTGCTTTCTCCTTCAATTAATCTTTGATGTTTAATAGGCCTCATCCATATAGACTTTAATCTTTGATGTTTATCAGGCCTCATCCAAATGAATGCTCCGGGGGCGATTTGGACGGTAACCTCTATTTTATCACTTGGGACGAGAAACTGATTCCAGAGAAGGTTGATTCACCTATGGACTATACTGCAGCAAGGCCACGCATAATGGATCATGTTATTACACTTGAGGTATATTCCTTACTGTTTATTCATTTTAATTTCTCTTCCTAGGTTGTTGCTGCTAATTTTGGTCGAAGATTGTTTTGTTTGACCAATATAAATTTTTATACTTGCAATTGCAAATATAATCAAAATATCAGTTTTTTACAATCTGTAGCATTTCAATAATACTAGAAGAAAATGCACGCTTCGCCACACCGTTTTCCATTGTTATGCCATGTTTCCTGTTATAAATCATCAAAGAAGGAATTCTTTAATCAAAACTTCTGATGCAAACAAATCACATGCTAACATCATTCATTTTGAACAACTTCTTTCTATTGCTTGCCTATTGGTTTATGGGCTCCCAGAGAACCTGACAAGATATATTAGCTAGTTTTGAAGTTGACAAAATGGGAAGGAAAAACTGCAGTGTAGGATCTAGTAGGCTGGACCACAAAGCTGACCTACTGGAAGCATCAATTAGAATAAAGATGATCTTGAATAAGATAGCCAGTAAAGAAACCAAAACATGCAAACAAGTTTGGGACCTGAACCAGTTGAGCTTCAGTGAGATGAGTGAAACCAATGGCATTGGCAACCTCCCAATAAATTCTAGAGTCAGGCAGATCATTATTCGCAGTATAAGTAGGAAGTTATCCAAAGTTACCTTTAGTATCAATATGAGTGTATAATAATATAAAAATTCATAAGTGTCACAAGACCATCAAATAAACTTACATCTTCAAGCAAGCTTGATTCCTCGAGAGCATTCATCAAAGCATAATCACGCAATTCATGAAATATTATTCTTCCAAAACCAAAAGGGCAGTGGATATGTCTTGCATAGTGCAGAGTGCACATACTTTTAGACATGCTTTGGAAGTATATAGATAAAAGAAGGGTCGTTCCAAAAAGTAGAGATTTTATTATCTCCAATCATATAAACTTTCTGAGACAAATCTTTCCCATGTCAGAGAAGGCACATCCACAAATGAAGAGTATATTTTTCGTATCAACCTGCAAAAACAGATTAATATGCATCTTACAGTAGACTGCTTGTGTATGCGCAACTCACCATTGTAATGTATGGTGCTGATTACAAATTTAAAGTAAAAACACCCAACCAAACTGCTGCCCTGCGGAGCACCGCGATGTAGAAGCCCTCACGCTGATGTGTCAGTTTACAGTCACACAATGGCAGCAGCAAAGTGTATCCTGCACCCCACGGCCACCGCCTTGCAGCGACCATTTTCCTGCCTGTGTTTTCCCCCTTATCAGCCCAACTGACACATAATTGCAAAAGTTATAGCAAGAAGCAAAGATAAGGAGCTTACCTTTGAAGTTTGATTGAGTAATTGGAGAGCGGTGGGCAAATCAAGAACGGTGGCGGAGGGCCTAATGGGCAACGCATGGGCCGAGACATCCAAAGGAGTGCTTGGGATCCACGAGATTGGGCAATACCTGATGCTATGGCAGGCCGTGCAGCATGTCTCTCACGCACGAGCCTGACCGATTGCGCTGGAGGTGGACGTCCAACTGTACTTACACGGCACAATCTTGCTATGCCGCGACATTCCATGGGTCCACAAGGTGCCCCTCATGGAAACTGACATGGAAGAGTTGGGCACCGCCGCGTGTCCGGTTCTTCCACTGGCTTGCCAACCAGGACCGATGCTGGACGGCGACACGACTCGCGCGCCACGGCCTGCAACTGAAGGAAATATGCCCTAGAGGCAATAATAAAGTTATTATTTATTTCCTTATTTCATGATAAATGTTTATTATTCATGCTAGAATTGTATTAACCGGAAACATGATACATGTGTGAATACATAGACAAACATATAGTCACTAGTATGCCTCTACTTGACTAGCTCATTAATCAAAGATGGTTATGTTTCCTAACCATAGACATGTGTTGTCATTTGATTAATGGGATCACATCATTAGGAGAATGATGTGATTGACATGACCCATTCCGTTAGCCTAGCACTTGATCGTTTAGTGTGTTGCTATTGCTTTCTTCATGACTTATACATGTTCCTGTAACTATGAGATTATGCAACTCCCGTTTACCGGAGGAACACTTTGGGTGCTACCAAACGTCACAATGTAACTGGGTGATTATAAAGGTGTACTACAGGTGTCTCCAAAGGTACATGTTGGGTTGGCGTATTTCGAGATTAGGTTTTGTCACTCCGATTGTCGGAGAGGTATCTCTGGGCCCTCTCGGTAATGCACATCACTATAAGCCTTGCAAGTAATGTGACTAATGAGTTAGTTGCGGGATGATGCATTACGTAACGAGTAAAGAGACTTGCCGGTAACGAGATTGAACTAGGTATTGGATACCGACGATCGAATCTCAGGCAAGTAACATACCGATGACAAAGGGAACAACGTATGTTGTTATGCGGTTTGACCGATAAAGATCTTCGTAGAATATGTAGGAGCCAATATGAGCATCCAGGTTCCGCTATTGGTTATTGACCGAGAATAGTTCTAGGTCATGTCTACATAGTTCTCGAACCCGTAGGGTCCGCACGCTTAAGGTTTCGATGACAGTTTTATTATGAGTTTATGAGTTTTGATGTACCGAAGGAGTTCGGAGTCCCGAATGAGATCGGGGACATGACGAGGAGTCTCGAAATGGTCGAGACGTAAAGATCAATATATTGGACGACTATATTCGGAGTTCGGAAAGGTTCCGAGTGATTCGGGTATTTTTCGGAGTACCGGAGAGTTAAGGGAATTTGCCGGGGAGTATATGGGCCTTATTGGGCTTTAGGGGAAAGAGAGAGGAGAGTTTGGGCGCCCCCCCCCCCCAAGGCCTAGTCCGAATTGGACTAGGGGGAGGGGCTGCGCCCCCTCCTTCCTTCTCTTCTCTTCCCCCTTTCCTTGACTCCTACTCCTACTACTTGGAAGGGGGGAATCCTACTCCCGGTGGGAGTAGGAATCCTCCTTGGCGCGCCCTCCTTGGCCGGCCGCACCTCCCCCCTCCCTCCTTTATATACGGGGGCAGGGGGCACCCCATGACACACAAGTTGATCTTCGTGATCGTTCCTTAGCCGTGTGCGGTGCCCCCTCCCCCATATTCCACCTCGGTCATATCGTTGCGGTGCTTAGGCGAAGCCCTGCGTCGATAGAACATCATCATCGTCACCATGCCGTCGTGCTGACGGAACTCATCCCCGACACTTTGTTGGATCGGAGTCCGGGGATCGTCATCGAGCTGAACGTGTGCTGAACTCGGAGGTGCCGTACGTTCGGTACTTGGATCGGTCGGATCATGAAGACGTACGACTACATCAACCGCGTTGTCATAACGCTTCCGCTTACGGTCTACGATGGTACGTGGACAACACTCTCCCCTCTCGTTGCTATGCATCACCATGATCTTGCGTGTGCGTAGGAAAATTTTGAAATTACTACGTTCCCCAACAGTGGCATCCGAGCCTGGTTTTATGCGTAGATGTCATATGCACGAGTAGAACACAAGTGAGTTGTGGGCGATACAAGTCATACTGCTTACCAGCATGTCATACTTTGGCTCAGCGGTATTGTGAGATGAAGCGGCCCTGACTGACATTACGCGTACGCTTACGCGAGACTGGTTTCACCATTACGAGCACTCGTGCTTAAAGGTGACCGGCGGGTGTCTGTCTCTCTCACTTTAGCTGAATCGAGTGTGGCTACGCCCGGTCCTTGCGAAGGTTAAAACAGCACTAACTTGGCGAACTATCATTGTGGTTTTGATGCGTAGGTAAGAACGGTTCTTGCTAAGCCCGTAGCAGCCACGTAAAATTTGCAACAACAAAGTAGAGGACGTCTAACTTGTTTTTGCAGGGCATGTTGTGATGTGATATGGTCAAGACGTGATGCTATATTTTATTGTATGAGATGATCATGTTTTGTAACCGAAGTTATCGGCAACTGGCAGGAGCCATATGGTTGTCGCTTTATTGTATGAAATGCAAACTCCCTGTAATTGCTTTACTTTATCACTAAGCGGTAGCGATAGTCGTAGAAGAAATAGATGGCGTAAACGACAACGATGCTACGATGGAGATCAAGGTGTCGCGCCGGTGACGATGGTGATCACGACGTTGCTTCGAAGATGGAGATCACAAGCACAAGATGATGATGGCCATATCATATCACTTATATTGATTGCATGTGATGTTTATCCTTTATGCATCTTATCTTGCTTTGATTGACGGTAGCATTTTAAGATGATCTCTCACTAAAATTATCAAGAAGTGTTCTCCCTGAGTATGCACCGTTGCGAAAGTTCTTCGTGCTGAGACACCACGTGATGATCGGGTGTGATAGGCTCTACGTTCAAATACAACGGGTGCAAAACAGTTGCACACGCGGAATACTCAGGTTAAACTTGACGAGCCTAGCATATAACAGATATGGCCTCGGAACACGGAGACCGAAAGGTCGAGCGTGAATCATATAGTAGATATGATCAACATATTGATGTTCACCATTGAAACTACTCCATCTCACGTGATGATCGGACATAGTGTAGTTAAATGGATCACGTAATCACTTAGAGGATTAGAGGGATGTCTATCTAAGTGGGAGTTCTTAAGTAATATGATTAATTGAACTTAAATTTATCATGAACTTAGTCCTGGTAGTATTTTGCAAATTATGTTGTAGATCAATAGCTTGCGTTGTTGCTTTCATAAGTTTATTTTGATATGTTCCTAGAGAAAATTGTGTTGAAAGATGTTAGTAGCAATGATGCGGATTGGATCCGTGATCTGAGGTTTATCCTCATTGCTGCACAGAAGAATTATGTCCTTAATGCACCGCTAGGTGACAGACCTATTGCAGGAGCAGATGCAGACGTTATGAACGTCTGGCTAGCTCAATATGATAACTACTTGATAGTTTAGTGCACCATGCTTAACGGCTTAGAATCGGGACTTCAAAGACGTTTTGAACGTCATGGACCATATAAGATGTTCCAGGTATTGAAGTTAATATTTCAAGCAAATACCCGAGTTGAGATATGTGAAGTCTCCAACAAGTTCTATAGCTAAAAGATGGAGGAGAATCGCTCAACTAGTGAGCATGTGCTTAGATTGTCTGGGTACTTCAATCGCTTGAATCAAGTGGGAGTTAATCTTCCAGATAAGATAGTGATTGACAGAATTCTCTAGTCACCATCACTAAGTTACTAGAACTTCGTGATGAACTATAGTATGCAAGGGATGACGAAAACGATTCCCGAGCTCTTCGTGATGTTGAAATCGACGAAGGTAGAAATCAAAAAGGGAGCATCAAGTGTTGATGATTGACAAGACCACTAGTTTCAAGAGAAGGGCGAAGGGAAATAAAGGGAACTTCAAGTAGAATGACAAGCAAGTTGTCACTCCCATGAAGAAGACCAAAGCTAGACCAAAGCCTGAAACTGAGTGCTTACACTACAAAGGAAATGGTCACTGCAAGCGGAAATGCCCTGAATATTTGGTGGATAAGAAGGATGGCAGAGTGAACAAGGGTATATTTAATATACAGATTATTGATGTGTGCCTTACTAGTGTTTATAGTAGCCCCTGAGTATTTGATACTTGTTCGGTTGCTAAGATTAGTAACTCGAAACAGGAGTTACAGAATAAACAGAGACTAGTTGAAGGAGAAGTGACGATGAGTGTTGGAAGTAGTTCCAAGATTGATATGATCATCATCGCACACTCCCTATACTTTTGGGATTAGTGTTAAACCTAAATAAATGTTATTTGGCGTTTGCGTTGAGCATGAATATGATTTGATCATGTTTATTGCAATACGATTATTCATTTAAAATCAGAGAATAATTGTTGTTCTGTTTACATGAATAAAACCTTCAATGGTCATACACCCAATGAAAATAGTTTGTTGGATCTCGATCGTAGTGATACACATATTCATAATATTGATGCCAAAAGATGCAAAGTTAATAATGATAGTGCAACTTATTTGTGGCACTGCCATTTGGGTCATATCGGTGTAAAGCGCATGAAGAAACTCCATAAAGATGGATTTTTGGAATCACTTGGTTATGAATCATTTGATGCTTGCGAACCGTGCCTTTTGGGCAAGATGACTAAAACTACGTTCTTCGGAACAATGGAACGAGCTACTGACTTGTTGGAAATAATACATACCGATGTATGCGATCCAATGAGTGTTGATGCTCGTGGCAAGTATCGTTATTTTCTGACCTTCACAAGATGATTTGAGCAGATATGGGTATATCTACTTGATGAAACATAAGTCTGAAATAGCTGAAAGGTTCAAAGAATTTCAGAGTGAAGTGGAAAAATGATCGTAACAAGAAAATAAAGTTTCTGCGATCTGATCGCGGAGACGAATATTTGAGTTACGAGTTTGGTCTTCAATTAAAACAATGTGGAATAGTTTCACAGCTCACGCCACCTGGAACACCACAACTTATGGTGTGTCCGAACGTCGTAACCGCACTTTATTGGATATGGTGCAATTTATGATGTCTCTTACTGATGTACCATTTTTGCTTTGGGGTTATGCATTAGAGACAACTGCATTCACGTTAAAAGGGCACCATCTAAATCCGTTGAGACGACACCATATGAACTATGGTTTAGCAAGAAACCCAAGTTGTCGTTTCTTAAAGTTTGGGGCTGTGATGCTTATATGAAAAAGTTCCATCCTGATAAGCTCAAACCCAAATCGGAGAAGTCCGTCTTCACAGAATACCCAAAGGAAATTGTTGGGTACACCTTCTATCACAGATCCGAAGGCAAGATATTCGTTGCTAAAAATGGATCCTTTCTAGAGAAGGAGTTTCTCTCGAAAGAAGTGAGTGGGAGGAAAGTAGAGCTTGATAAGGTAATTTGTACCTTCTCCCAAATTGGAAAGTAGTTCATCACAGAAATCAGTTCCAGTGATTCCTACACCAATTAGTGAGGAAGCTAATGATGATGATCATGAAACTTCAGATCAAGTTACTACAAAACCTCGTAGGTCTTCCAAAGTACAGTCCGCACTAGAGTGGTACGGTAATCCTATTCTGGAAGTCATGTTATTAGACCATGATGAACCTACGAACTATGAGGAAGCGATGATGAGCCCAAATTCCACGAAATGGCTTGAGGCCATGAAATCTGAGATGGGATCCATGTATGAGAACAAAGTGTGGACTTTGGTGGAGTTGCCCGATGATCAGCAAGCCATATTGTATAAATGGATCTTCAAGAGGAAGACGGACACTGATAGTAGTGTTACTATCTACTAAGCTCGACTTGTTGCGAAAGGTTTTCAACAAGTTCAAGGTGTTGAATACGATGAGATTTTCTCACTCGTATCGATGCTTAAGTCTGTCTGAATCATGTTAGCAATTGCCACATTTTATGAAATCTGGCAAATGGATGTCAAAACTGTATTCCTTAATGGATTTTTTAAAGAAGAGTTGTATATGATGCAACCAGAAGGTTTTGTTAATCATAAAGGTGCAAAAAAAATGTGCAAGCTCCAGCGATCCATCAATGGACTGGTGCAAGCATCTCGGAGTTGGAATATACGCTTTGATGAGTTGATCAAAGCATATGGTTTTATACAGACTTTTGGAAAGGCCTGTATTTACAAGAAAGTGAGTGGGAGCACTACAACCTTTCTGATAAGTATATGTGAATGACATATTATTAATTGGAAATGATGTAGAATTTTCTGGAAAGCATAAAGGAGTGTTTGAAAGGAGTTTTTCAAAGAAAGACCTCAGGGAAGCTGCTTACACATTGAGCATCAAGATCTATATAGATAGATCAAGACGCTTGATAAGTTTTTTCAATGAGTACATACCTTGATAAAATTTTGAAATAGTTCAAAATGGAACAGTCAAAGAAAGAGTTCTTTCCTGTGTTGCAAAGGTATGAAATTGAGTAAGACTCAAATCCTGACCACAGCAGAAAATAGAAAGAGAATGAAAGTCATTCCCTATGCTTCAGTCATAGGTTCTATAAAAGTATGCTATGCTGTGAACCAGACCTATTGTATACCTTGCTCTGAGTTTGACAAAGGGATACAATTTTGATCTAAGAGTAGATCACTGGACATCGGTCAAGAATATCCTTAGTGAGGACTAAGGAGATGTTTCTCGATTATGGAGGTGATAAAAGAGCCCGTTGTAAAAGGTTACAACGATGCAAGCTTTTACACCAATCCAGATGACTCTAAGTCTCAATCTGGATACATATTGAACGTGGGAGCAATTAGCTAGAGTAGCTCCGTGCAGAGCATTGTGGACATAGAATATTTGCAAAATACATACGGCTCTGAATATGACAGACCCGTTGACTAAACTTCTCTCACGAGCAAAACATGATCACACCTTAGTACTCTTTGGGTGTTAATCACATAAGCGATGTGAACTAGAATATTGACTCTAGTAAACCCTTTGGGTGTGGGTCACATGACGATGTGAACTATGGGTGTTAATCATATACAGATATGAATATTGGTGTTAAATCACATGGTGATGTGAACTAGATTATTGACTCTAGTGCAAGTGGGGGACTGAAGGAAATATGCCCTAGAGGCAATAATAAAGTTATTATTTATTTCCTTATTTCATGATAAATGTTTATTATTCATGCTAGAATTGTATTAACCGGAAACACGGTACATGTGTGAATACATAGACAAACATATAGTCACTAGTATGCCTCTACTTGACTAGCTCATTAATCAAAGATGGTTATGTTTCCTAACCATAGACATGTGTTGTCATTTGATTAATGGGATCACATCATTAGGAGAATGATGTGATTGACATGACCCATTCCGTTAGCCTAGCACTTGATCGTTTAGTGTGTTGCTATTGCTTTCTTCATGACTTATACATGTTCCTGTAACTATGAGATTATGAAACTCCCATTTACCGGAGGAACACTTTGGGTGCTACCAAACGTCACAACGTAACTGGGTGATTATAAAGGAGTACTACAGGTGTCTCCAAAGGTACATGTTGGGTTGGCGTATTTCGAGATTAGGTTTTGTCACTCTGATTGTCGGAGAGGTATCTCTGGGCCCTCTCGGTAATGCACATCACTATAAGCCTTGCAAGCAATGTGACTAATGAGTTAGTTGCTGGATGATGCATTACGTAACGAGTAAAGAGACTTGCTGGTAACGAGATTGAACTAGGTATTGGATACCGACGATCGAATCTCGGGCAAGTAACATACCGATGACAAAGGGAACAACGTATGTTGTTATGCGGTTTGACCGATAAAGATCTTCGTAGAATATGTAGGAGCCAATATGAGCATCCAGGTTCCGCTATTGGTTATTGACCGAGAATATTTCTAGGTCATGTCTACATAGTTCTCGAACCCGTAGGGTCCGCACGCTTAAGGTTTCGATGACAGTTTTATTATGAGTTTATGAGTTTTGATGTACCGAAGGAGTTCGGAGTCCCGGATGAGATCGGGGACATGACGAGGAGTCTCTAAATGGTTGAGACATAAAGATCGATATATTGGACGACTATATTCGGAGTTTGGAAAGGTTCCGAGTGATTCGGGTATTTTTCGGAGTACCGGAGAGTTACGGGAATTCGCCGGGGAGTATATGGGCCTTATTGGGCTTTAGGGGAAAGAGAGAGGAGAGGTTGGGCGCCCCCCCAAGGCCTAGTACGAATTGGACTAGGGGGAGGGGCTGCGCCCCCTCCTTCCTTCTCTTCTCTTCCCCCTTTCCTTGACTCCTACTCCTACTACTTGGAAGGGGGGGAATCCTACTCCCGGTGGGAGTAGGACTCCTCCTTGGCGCGCCCTCCTTGGCCGGCCGCACCTCCCCCCTCCCTCCTTTATATACGGGGGCAGGGGGCACCCCATGACACACAAGTTGATCTTCGTGATCGTTCCTTAGCCGTGTGCGGTGCCCCCCTCCCCCATATTCCACCTCGGTCATATCGTTGCGGTGCTTAGGCGAAGCCCTGCGTCGGTAGAACATCATCATCATCACCACGCCGTCGTGCTGACGGAACTCATTCCCGACACTTTGCTGGATCGGAGTCCGGGGATCGTCATCGAGCTGAACGTGTGCTGAACTCGGAGGTGCCGTACGTTCGGTACTTGGATCGGTCGGATCGTGAAGACGTACGACTACATCAACCGCGTTGTCATAACGCTTCCGCTTACGGTCTACGAGGGTATGTGGACAACACTCTCCCCTCTCGTTTCTATGCATCACCATGATCTTGCGTGTGCATAGGAAAATTTTGAAATTACTACGTTCCCCAACAGCAACACCACCGACGGTGCCTCCTGTGTGATCAGGCACCGGAGACAATCCAGCACCTGCTCCTGGCCTGCCCATTCTCCAGGAAAACCTGGCACGCCATCCTGGACTGGACACACATTCCTTCGCAGCCACCGCACAACGAACCGACGCTCATGGACTGGTGGCAGAGAACGAAAGGGCAGATGCCCCACACGCTGTGCAAAGGCCTGCAGTCCATCGCCATGCTCATCCCATGGATGATATGGAAGCAACGGAACGAATGCGTCTTTGAAAATGCGCGACCCTCTGTAGAAGCTTTAGTGAAAATGCGCTGAGGCCAAATGTTGGGCATAAGCCGGGGCACAGGGGCTCAGGATTGTCCTGCCCACATCCTGGGATGTCCACTGAAGGGGAACCTGGCCCTTGTATCTGTTGGAAATATGAGCAATTTACCAAATGATTTTATTAACAGAAAAACTAGATAAAGCATGACTAATATAGCAGTGATAAAACAAGCCATGCGATTTGACAAAGAGAAGGTAAATAACATCTGCATATATGATCTAGAACCGATCATCTCTAGAGCAGACAGTAGATCAAGATGCATATATGAGGTAGATCCTAACATGTTTAGGGCAAACACTAGAACAAGGAACTGTGACAGGACCTCTAACAGGAAAAGCAAGAACACGTACGAGACAGCAGTCGGAGCAGAGGCACTGGACTTGGGGTCGGTGTCCTCCATGTCGTCGAGGATGTTCTCGACGTCGGGAAAGTAGTCGTCGGAGTCCGGGGCGTCCGTGACGAAGGAGTCAGTAGTCGCGCAGAGCGCTCCCCAAAAACCTTATCACCCTTCCCCCGTACAGGACTCAAAAGGTGCGGTTTCGGAGGCCTACTGTCCTGACCTGGAGTGCACGCCGCAAGCCGGGATGGGGAAGAACGTAGCAGCAGCGCAGTGCTCAAGAACTTGTGGCGAGAGGAGGAAGAGATTCTGGTGCGTCTCTCTGAGAGGAGCGACCTCCCTTTTATAGGCGCAAGAGAAGGAGGCGAGAGGCTGTGCTGGGAGCTGAAGAGAGCGAGGAGACGAAATGAACAGGCAGCAGGCAAAGAGGTGCGCCGTTCGTATTCAATCCCCACTACAGCAAAACGTTTCAACTTCCGCGTGACCTTTCGTGTACCCGTAGTGCGTGGCAAAAATTTACATCGGTTCGGCTCATTCCCGCAACCCGTGGCGCGTCGTGATGAGGCGTGGCGTGGCGAGGCGGGCGGCGGAGGAGGAGCGCGCGTGGATGTCCCTCTTATTCTCATGCTCATACAAGTGGGGAAAGAGCCTCCCTTATAAAGAGGTCCAACTCCCTCTAAACTAGCAATGTGGGACTAAACTTTAGTTCCACCTTTTGCCTTGCACGAATGGGCTGCGTGGGCCTCTAGGATTTATTAGGAATTTCTAAAACTGTTATTGGGCTAGGCCCAAATAGACAAAAATTCCAGCAATCCCCCACCAGATCCCAGAGGCACACAAAATTTGCCTTTGGTTCCAAAACACTGTTTTATATACCGGTACTGCAGTGGAGACTGTTAAGTTGAACTTCTACCTAGAACCTTATGCTACACTAGTAAGCAACTTGAACAGTGGACTGGGCCTTGAACTGCAAGTTTTCTGCGAATCTAGCTTCACATAAAGCCTTGGCCGATACGTGGCTACCGTGGGTCTTCCCCGCGGGTGGAGCTTATGCGTCATACTCCGAGACCTCTCATGAGTTTACTAGAGAGAACCCTACTCTCATAGATTGTGACGTTTAACAATCAGACTCATATAGGTGCGTTCTTCAAAAGATGTTCTGCAGGACAACATCTCTGCTTCAAAGAGCCACTTAGAACACATTAAGATATACATCAACCTGCCATGCAGATTAGGAGAGTATTGCATCTTCATGGAGTGGTATTTTAACAGTAAGGGTACTCTCCTCCCAGTTGACCAACATCTTGTCTTCCACATCTAATTCACGGGATCTCCGATCACAAAGAATAGGTTACCACTGTGAACAACTCATATTGTGGGTCTCATACCCATCTCCCTCGATGCATTATCTATCACATTACGTGATAGACCCTTAGTGAAAGGATCTGCCAGATTTTTAGACGTTTGGATATAATCCAGTGCAATAACTCCGGAGTTTTTCATTTTTCTGACAGACTTTAACTTTCTCTGAACGTGTCTTGATGACTTCATGTTATCCTTTGAGCTGCTCACTTTAGTGATCACAGTTTGACTGTCACAGTTCATAAGGATACCCGGTACAGGTTTCTCAACTACCGGCAAGTCATTCAAGAGCCGGCGAAGCCAATCTACTTCGACCGTAGATGTATCTAGTGCTGTGAGTTCTGCTTCCATTGTTGACCTTGTTAAGATGGTCTGCTTGCAAGACTTCCAAGAAACAGCGCCACCTCCATGAGGCTCGTGGCCTTTATCTCATCAGCATCTGAGATCCAGTTTGAGTCACTATACCCTTCAAGCACCTTTGGGTGCCCAGTGTAGTGAATTCCATAATTTGCAGTGCCTTTCAAATAACGCAAAACTCTCTCTAGAGCTTTCCAATGCACATCTCCTGGTTTTGAGACAAACCGGCTCAGTTTGCTAACAGCAAAAGAGATGTCAGGTCTTGTAGCACTGGCTAAGTACATAAGCGAGCCAATAATTTGAGAATATTTCGATTGATCTCTAGCAATTCTTCGATTCTTTCGAAGTAGCACGCTAGCATCATATGGTGTTGGAGAGGGCTTGCAGTCGCTATAGACAAAGCGACTCAAGATCTTTTCCACATGGTGAGATTGAAGCAATGTAATCCCACCATCATCATCTCTCAACAACTTGATGTTCAGAATGACATCAGCCACTCCTAAATCCTTCATCTCAAAACAGCGAGATAGGAAATCCTTGACCTCCTTAATAACATTCAGATTTGTTCCAAAAATCAGTATGTCATCAACATACAAGCAAAGCATAACTCCCTCGCCCCCACCATGGCGATAGTACACACATTTGCCAGCTTCGTTCACAACAAAGCCTGCAACTGTTAAAGTTCTTTCGAACTTCTCATGCCACTGTTTGGGTTCTTGCTTGAGTACATACAAAGACTTTAGCAACTTGCACACTTTCCCTTCCTGACCATCTATTACAAACCCATCTGGTTGTTCCATATAAATTTCCTCGTCCAACTCTCCATTTAGGAAAGCAGTCTTAACATCCATTTGATGAACAAGAAGACCATGTGAGGCAGCTAGTGGAAGTAGAACTCGAATAGTGGTCAATCGAGCCACGGGTGAGTAAGTATCAAAGAAGTCTTCACCTTCCTTTTGGGTATAACCCTTAGCCATGAGCCGAGCCTTGTACTTTTCGATAGTACCATCAGGCCTAAGCTTCTTCTTGAATACCCATTTGCATCCTATAGGTTTGCACCCATAAGGACGAACAGTTATCTCCCAAGTTTTATTCGCCAAGATGGAATCCATCTCGCTACGAACCGCTTCCTTCCAGTAGTCAGCATCTTCCGATGCATAGGCCTCTGAAATAGAACTGGGAGTATCATCTATGAGATACACAAGAAAATCATCACCAAAGGATTTTGCTGTCCTCTGTCTCTTGCTCCTAGTAGGAACTTCATTGTTCTCCTCCACAGGACTTTCAAAGTGTTCCATCGAACTGGCAGGTTCAGTAATTGTAATTGGTTCCTGATTCGATGAACTAGGCATCTCCTAATTAGATGAGGTAGCCATATCCTTCATGAGAAAGATATCTTCAAAGAAAGTCGCATCATTCGACTCCATGATCGTACCGACATGCATGTCAGGTACCTCAGATTTTACAACCAAGAATCTGTAACCAATGCCATGAAAAGCATATCCCAGGAAAACACAATCCACAGTTTTTGGTCCCAGCTTCCGCTTCTTTGGAATTGGCACATTGACTTTCGCCAAACAACCCCAGGTTCGTAGATAAGAGAGCTTTAACCTTTTCTTCTCCCATTCCTCGAATGGAGTTATCTCTTTGTTCTTCGTGGGAACTCGGTTTAGGACATGACATGCTGTCAATATCACCTCCCCCCACCATGCCTTGGAGAGACCCGATGTGTCTAACATGGCATTAACCAAATCAGTTAGAGTACGGTTCTTCCTTTCGGCCACCCCATTTGACTGAGGTGAATAGGGAGGCGTCCTCTCATGGATTATACCATGTTCTGCACAAAAGGAATCAAATTCATTTGAGAAATACTCTCCACCATGATCGGACCTAAGCCTCTTGATCTTTCGATCAAGTTGGTTTTTCGCTTCAGCTTTATAGATCTTGAAATAGTTCAGAGCCTCATCCTTAGATTTCAGAAGATACACATGACAGTATCTAGTGGCGTCATCAATTAACGTCATGAAATATTTCTTTCCACCTTTTGTCAAAACACCACTCATTTCACATAGATCTGAATGTATGAGTTCTAGTGGTGCAAGATTTCTCGTTTCTGCAGTCAGACTTACGTGGTTGCTTAGCTTGCACACACACTTGACACTAGGATCCCTTGACGGTGGTGAAACTAGGGATTAAGTTCAACTTCGCTAGTCGCGACATGCAACCAAAGTTAACATGACAAAGACGTGAATGCCACACATTTGATTCACTATTGTTGCAAATATGATTAACAACTTTATTGCAAACGTCTGATAAAGATAAACGAAACAGACCTCCTGACTCATAGCCTTTACCAACAAAGGTTTCATACTTGGAAATTACAAATTTATTCGACTCAAAGACAAGCTTGTAGCCATCTCTACACAGAAGAGATCCGCTAACAAGATTTTTATTGACGAAGGGGACATAATGCACGTTCTTCAGCCGCACGATCTTCCCCAAAGTAAACTTCAGATCGACCATGCCAACACCACGAACAGAAGCACTTGAACCGTTGCCCATCAGCGTGGTTGAAGTCCCTGCGGTCTGATAAGACGAAAACATGGAAATATCACCGCATACATGCACATTAGCACCCGTGTCAATCAACCAATCAGGAGAATGACATACTGAAAGAATAGTGGGAAATATACCATACCCAGCATCCTTCATGTCAGTGTCTCCAATGACAACATTAGCGGTCTTGCCGCCTTTCCCAGGATGACGCTTGTCATAGCGATTAGGGCAACTTGGAGCCCAATGATCAGGATCCCCACACACATGACAAACACCTTTCTTCTTGTCATTCTTCTTCTTGAAATTCGTGTGTTGCACAGCCTTGTTCTTCCCATCAAACTTTGCTTTACCATCAAACTTGCCCTTGTTCTTGAACTTGTGGGGCTGGAAGTTCTTCTTCTGTACCAGATTGGCACTAGATCCTCCCTCAATACCTCGAGCTCGTGTGTCCTTTGCTCTCGCCTTTTCTTCCACATCAAGAGTGCAGATGAGATCCAGAATGGAAAACTCCTATCTCTTATGCTTCAGTAAGGTAGCAAAGTTCCTCCATGAAGGAGGAAGCTTAGTGATGATACCCCCGGCAACAAACTTGTCTGGTAGCATGCAATTGAAGTGCTCAAGTTCTCTAGCAAATGACTGTATCTCATGAGCCTGCTCAACCACGAAGCGCTCTCCAGTCATCCTGTAATCATAGAATTGCTCCATGATGTACAACTCAGTGCCGGCATCCGAGACCCCAAACTTGGCCTCGAGTGCGTCCCACATATCTTTTCCATTGTCAATTGACGCATAAGCATCAACTATGTTCTCACCAAGAACACTCAAGAGAGCATCCTTAAACAAGGTATCCATTTTCTGAAAAGCTTGTGCCTGTTGGGCATCTTGCTCTCCTTCAGGTTTGCCAAGAGTGGCGTCATAGCAACTCATGGTTTGAAACCATAAGACTGCTCTCACGCGCCACCTCTTATAGTGGATACCTCAAACATAGGAGGTCTCATGGAAGCATCAAAACCACTTGGGGTAAATTGCCTATAATAAGGTTTTTGGATTGTTGGAAATATGAGCAATTTACCAAATAATTTTATTAACAGAAAAACTAGATAAAGCATGACTAATATAGCAGTGATAAAACAAGCCAAAGAGAAGGTAAATAACATCTGCATATATGATCTAGAACCGATCATCTCTAGAGCAGACAGTAGATCAAGATGCATATATGAGGTAGATCCTAACATGTTTAGGGCAAACACTAGAACAAGGAACTGTGACAGGACCTCTAACAGGAAAAGCAAGAACACGTACGAGACAGCAGTCGGAGCAGAGGCACTGGACTTGGGGTCGGTGTCCTCCATGTCGTCGAGGATGTTGTCGACGTCGGGGAAGTAGTCGTCGTTGGGGAAGTAGTCGTTGAAGTCCAGGGCGTCCGTGACGAAGGAGTCAGTAGTCGCGCAGAGCGCTCCCCAAAAACCTTATCACCCTTCTCTCGTACAGGACTCAAAAGGTGCGGTTTCGGAGGCCTACTGTCCCGACCTGCGGTGCACGCCGCAAGCCGGGATGGGGAAGAACGTAGCAGCAGCGCAGTGCTCAGGAACTTGTGGCAAGAGGAGGAAGAGATTCTGGTGCGTCTCTCTGAGAGGAGCGACGAGGCTGCGCTGGGAGCTGAAGAGAGCGAGGGAGACGAAACGAACAGGCAGCAGGCGAAGAGGTGCGCCGTTCGTATTCAATCCCCACTACAGCAAAACATTTCAGCTTTCGCGTGACCTTTCGTACCGCGGCGCGGCGGGCGGCGGAGGAGGAGCGCGCGTGGATGTCCTTCTTGTTCTCATGCTCATACAAGTGGGGAAAGAGCCTTCCTTATAAAGAGGTCCAACTCCCTCTAAACTAGCAATGTGGGACTAAACTTTAGTTCCACCTCTTGCCTTGCACGAATGGGTTGCGTGGGCCTCTAGGATTTATTAGGAATTTCTGAAACTGTTATTGGGCTAGGCCCAAATAGACAAAAATTCCAGCAGTAACACTAGCCTCCTAGGAGGACTGTAACCCCCCCACCCCATTTTTCAGTGCAATGAAGCGCAAATCCTTTGCCTTTTCTCGAAAAAAGTAATTGGAGAGCAGAGAGCACTGCATTACAGGTTGTTGAAGCACACAAAAGGAATAAGGTGCCTGTCACCTAGTCAGAAAACATAATATGCATAACAGGTGAAGTAAGTAGAGTTCTGATGGAGGGAGAGAGGCCGACCCCTATAATACTTATGTGATTAGTAGATAATCATACCAAACCAATATCACATCTTTCAAGTTTTCTAGCGCTTTACATCCGAATGTATGTTATATGTGCTACTATAACCATCAAAGATTCATCAGAGTAGAAAGAACCTCCAGGGCAAGGAATGTCAGAGACAAACACACAACCAAAGAGAACTAACTAGAGAAAAAGTACCATGTGCGGCATTTTAACCGAGGTTTGGAGATCTCTCACATAGTCACATCTTTGAAAATAGCTGCCTGCATTTGTTTTGTTCAAAATAGAAAGGAACAACTTGGTTGATTTGTTTCAATCAAATTAGTTAAGGGTCTCTCTGGTTATTTCTAATCACTAGTAAATGCGTACGTGCAATGCACATTAATATTAAGCAGTATATTAATTGCATAAAGTTAATAGGTAAGATATCATTTTCGTGTTAATTATGTGATTAGTGCTGACGACATATTGAGCGCTCACCATTGGAGCAATCTGGCTCGTTGGATTGGCCTTATTTGATGTCCGAGATTAATTGGATTTGCCCCTTGGTGTCTTTTTATATTGGTAGAGATAAAGCTCCTCACATCCCCTTGTTAAAAAGATTAAAATATAATATGAAAACATCAGTATGTAATCATCACAAGGACTGTAAACCGACAGAAGAGAATACAAATATGATCGTACATTTATTCAGAGCTACAAAAGAGAACTGATATGCAGTATCCACCAGAAATATGTCTCATCTACCCATTTTACAGCAATTTCATCAAGTAAATCTTAGCAATTGGCATTTATGTTTCCGAAACAATAAAACAGGGAATGAATTATGAATACGACATCAACACTATATATAAGGCTTTGATTTGTAGGGTGTACTCGTTGAGAGCAATAAATAGAGGAGATGATGTTTACCAATCAGTGGCAAGTTGTAATGCACGTCGGCCAATTTTTTTGATGTGAAACCTATATTCCTAAGTCCGGTGCTTTTCTTTCCAAACAGGCAAACCTGAAACAATTAGCATGTAGCTCCAATACTAAGCAAGTACTTATTATTCATCTATTTGCATACTGATAAGAGATAAGAAGGCTTCACATCTTTTATTTTCTCTCTTTCTTTCCATGTTTCTCTCTCGGTGGTCTAATTTTTGACTGCTCTATAACTCTGTTAGGTCCGGTGAAAAGTTACTTTGTTAAACCACAACATGACCACTTGACAAATCCAGGAGTTATCAATAAGCAATAACACCACACTGAGCCATGAACTTTCCAAATTTGGTGAAAAGTGCATCCTATCTTCCAATTCTTTGTAACCTGACAAACATTCTAAGTGGTACTGCTGAAAATTTTGTGATAATATTAGCCTATTTTGAAATTGTGTAACTGAACACATCAAGTACCTGACGGTGTGAATGTACTCAAAATAGAACACAAGCATTCTATATTGTGTGTGGCTAGCATAATATTAGCATCAGATAAAGGATAGGAACTTCACCTTCAGGGATGAACAGCTGATGTCAACGCGAATGAGGTAACCACACTACCAAGTGGTTCCTGTGATTGTTGATGCGGTGGCCGGTTGGAACAGCATCGCCCCCTCGAAGCCCCCCACACACAATCAATCCAGCGAAGCCACAAAGCTGCCCACTGCCTTTTCTCCTCCCCACTCTGTCCATGAAGAGGCGTGTTCTGCTAGGAGTAGCGAGTTTAGTTTGTGTCAACACTAGCTGACCAGAAACGATAAAAAAAACCAGATCGCTGAGGGCGTCATATTTCCTGGGAGATTAGTAACTTTAGATATTTATTATTACCTTGAGGCACCTCACATCTTTCTAAAACATTTCTTTGCCAAAAACTGATTACATGCCTACATGGTAAGTGCACAACAGCCAGAGATAACTGGCTACGAGCGTCGAACTCAGCCAGGATGGCATAACAGCCAACAAAAAAAGTTGAATGCTTTGAACCAAATATATGCTAGCCACACACAATTAATAACGTTCTGTAGAAATGTGGGTACTTATTTCAGAAAGAAAGACATTTTTGCCATCCTCTAATGAAAAGAGTTGTGCATGATTGAGTTTTAAAGTAGTCTTGGCTTTAAAATGTTCTTCAATGTATATCTCTAACCTTGGTAGGTTCACAACTATTTACCAGTTGGCTCCAATAAGCAGTTCAGAGTTCTCTTGTCGACAAGCAAATGTATTTTCCTCGCCTGACATGTTTATACCTGAAAGCTTACAGAAACATCTAATGAACTGCAGGAAATTCAGAAGTACTTTGTAGATTACATGATAAATGACTCGCTCGGTGCAATCTCAACTGCTCACTTGGTCCACGCGGATCGTCATCCAATGAAAGCCCGGAGCCCTGAGTGCCTCCAGCTAGCTGCTTTGCATTTCGATGGCGGTCGACTTCGCCAAGTCAGGAGCTCCAAATGCCCCGATCACTGATGTTAGATGTGTATAGTCCCTTTTTCGGTATATCCCCATTGTATAAGGGGTTTTCTGCACTTTGACACACATGTATATGTAATGGCCTTTGGCCCTCAGGAAATACTAGTTGCTCATTTATCCAACATGGTATCAGATGCTAGGTTAGCCTCGCTCTCTCGCACGACGCAACTCCGTGCGCCCCTCCTCTAGCTTACCTCGATTCCCAGCCTCATCTCCGGCTGCTCTAGTCTGTCGCTGGCCGGACCCGGCGCCCTGCGCCCGGAGCTCTCCTTCTCCGGCCGGTTGACCCCGTTTCTGGATTCGGTTGTCCTGGCCGCCGGCGTTCTTGTCCCGTCCGGCCGCCGGCGCCCCGCGCCTCTGCTTCTTCGTCCGCCCGTGCGCCTCTGCTTCACATCGAGCAAGACCGGGCTGCTCGACCGCGCGCCCCTGTTTCCGCTCGAGTGAGGCCGCCCGCGCGCCCCTTCAGATCGGGTGGAGCCGGCCGCCTGCTCGCCCTTGCTTCAGATCGAGCGGGGCCAGGCTGCCCGCCCCAGCGCCCCTGCTCCAGATCCAGCGGGGCCCAATCTAGCGAGCCTGCCTCGCTCGTTCTCCAGCCCGATCTGGATCGGCTGTCTTCCGTGCGTTGACCAAAAAAAACAGAGAAAGCACCAGAAGCCCTCGTTATGTCTTCTTCGGGCTATGTTGCTGTTCCTCGGTGTTCGGTGATCTTTGATGGCACCAACTACGCTGAGTTTGTGGGGTTCATGCGCATCCATATGCGTGGTCTTCTTTTGTGGGGTGTTCTTTCTGGCGAGGTCCCCTGTCCGCCATGCCCTGTTGCGCCCGTGGCCCCAATCCCGCCGGTGCCGCCGGTGCTTGCTGCTGATGCTCCTCAGGCTGATCGGGATGCAGCCAAGGCTCTTGATGATGTTGCTGTTGATGCTTATGATCAACAGGTATCCGCATATTCTGATGCTCTTTCTGTCTACCGGGATGATCTGTCTGCTTGTACTCAGTGGTGCAATGATGATGCTCGAGCTGCTGCTGTTCTTACTGCAAGTGTCCTACCTCAGTTTGCTTCGGAGTTCATGGGTCTCGGCACTGTTGCAGCGATGTGGTCCTATCTTTGTCAGCGCTATCAGCCCTCTAGTGATGCTCTATACCTCTCTGTGGTGCGTCAGGAGCATGCTCTTCAGCAAGGTGACTCATCTGTGGATGAGTTCTATTCCCAGTGCTCTGCCATCTGGCGTCAGCTTGACTCACTGCGGACAGTTGTTTGTGGCACTTGCCGTTGTTGCCAGACTACGAGGTCTGACTTGGAGTTTCAGAGGGTCCATGAGTTCTTATCTCGTCTCCGCTCTGAGTTTGAGCCTTGCCGTGCTCACTTGCTTGCTCGTGGTCGTGTTCCTATCTCAGAGATACTTGCTGAGCTTCGTGCCGAGGAGACCTGCCTTCGCTCTGCTGGGTTGCTTCTGGTTCCGTCAGTTTTGGCTGCCCGGGCTCCTGTGTCGTCTGCTCGCCTCACTGCTCTGCCGCTCCTACCCACTCCTCCAAGGGGGTGAGCCGTCCTCCTTATGCTGAGAAGGGCATGTCGCGCCGTGACACCGTCTGTGGTTACTGCTCCCGGCCAGGTCACCCAGAGCCTGATTGTCGCCAGAAGAAGCGAGACCAGAGGCGCTCCTCCTTCAGCGGGCCTCCTGTGTCTTCCTCGGCTCCGTCACTCACTGACCAGGACATTGTTCGCCTCAAGCGTCTTCTTGCTTCCTCAGGCTCCTCGTCAACCGGCTCTGCTGCTGCCGTGACTGCATCCTCCTCCTCGTCATCACAGGCATCTACACAGCCAGGTACATCTTCGTGGGTTCTGGATTCTGGAGCCTCCTTTCATATGTCTTCTGATTCTTCCGCGTTGTCTTCTCTCCGACCTCTTGATTCGCCTGTTAATGTTCTTACCGCCGATGGCACATCACTTCCTGTTGCTAGTCGTGGTATTCTTTCCACTCCATCTTTTTCTGTTCCGAGCGTTTCACATGTTCCTCGCCTTATCATGAATCTTTTTTCCGCTGCCCAACTTACTGATTCTGGTTGTCGTGTCATTCTTGATACCGACTCTTGCTCCATTCAGGATCGTCGCACCAAGGCTTTGGTTGGTGCTAGCCCCCGGCGCCGTGAGTCAGAGGGCCTTTGGGAGGTTGACTGGCTTTGTGTTCCTTTCGCTGCCACCACTTTCGCCAGCTCTCATGCTCTTGCTGCCTCTTCGTCTGCGTCCTTCTAGCAGTGGCATCATCGACTTGGTCACATCTGTGGCTCTCGCTTGTCTTCCTTAGTTCGTCAGGGCCTCTTTGGGTCTATATCTGGAGATGTCTCCTTACATTGTAATGGTTGCAGACTTGGCAAACAGACTCAGTTACCTTATCCTACTAGTGTGTCTGTATCTCAGCGTCCTTTTGACTTAGTTCATTCTGATGTCTGGGGTCCTGCTCCCTTTGATTCGAAAGGTGGTCATCGCTACTATGTTTTGTTTATTGATGATTTCTCTCGCTACACTTGGCTCTACTTCATGAAATCTCGTAGCGAGGTTCTCCCTATATACAAACGTTTTGTTGCCATGGTTCACACCCAGTTTGCCACGCCCATTCGTACTTTTCGTGTTGACTCTGCTGGAGAGTATATCTCTCAGCTGTTGTGTGGTTTTCTTGCGGAACAGGGTACTCTTGCCCAGTTCTCCTGTCCTGGTGCTCACGCTCAGAATGGTGTTGCCGAGCGAAAGCATCGTCATTTGCTTGAGACGGCTCGTGCATTGATGATTGCTGCTTCCTTTCCACCCCATTTTTTGGGTTGAGGCTGTTTCCGCATCCACCTATCTCATTAATATTCAGCCATCGACTGCTCTGCAGGGTGGCATTCCTATGGAGTGTCTCACTGGTCGCTCTCCTGACTACTCAGCTCTTCGTATGTTTGGATGTGTCTGCTATGTTCTTCTTGCCCCCCGAGAACGAACCAAACTGACTGCTCAATCGGTTGAGTGTGTTTTCCTTGGCTACAGTGAGGAGCACAAGGGCTATCGATGTTGGGATCCTGTGGGTCGTCGCTTGCGCATCTCGCGTGATGTGACTTTTGACGAGTCTCGTTCTTACTACCCACGTTCTTCTTCCTCGAGGTTCTCTGTGGACGACCTTTCTTTCCTTCTCCTTCCCGATACACCCTGCTATGTGCCTCATGTATCACCTCTTCCTCCGGCACCTCTCATTCCTTCTCATCCACCACCGACCCCATCTTCTCCATCCTCCTCCACCTCTCCCCCATCCTCTCCAGTCCGTCGCCCTCTCTCACCGTTTCCTCTCCACTATACTCGACGATCTCGTACTGAGGATGTCTCCTCTGACGAGCCTTCCACATCTGGTGCACCTCCTCTCACACCTCCTCCGGTTCATAACCTCCGTGCTCGGCCTCGCCCTCCGCCTGATCGCTATTCCCCTGGTCGGTACGGTCTCTCTGTCTTGACTGAGCCCACTTCCTATCGCACTGCCATGACTCAGCCTGAATGGCAGCTTGCGATGGCCGAGGAACTTGCTGCCCTTGAGTGCTCCGGCACATGGGATCTGGTTCCCCTTCCTTCTGGTGTCCGTCCCATCACCTACAAGTGGGTCTACAAGCTTAAGACTCGCTCTGATGGTTCTCTTGAGCGCTACAAAGCTCGTCTTGTGGCCCGTGGCTTTGATGAGACATTCGCTCCTGTGGCTCACATGACTACTGTCCGCACTCTTCTTGCTGTCGCTTCTGTTCGTCAGTGGTCTATCTCTCAACTTGATGTTCAGAACGCTTTTCTCAATGGCGAGCTGCGTGAGGAGGTTTATATGCAGCCCCCACAGGGGTACTATGCTCCTGATGGTATGGTCTGTAGACTTCGTCGCTCCCTATATGGTCTCAAACAGGCCCCTCGCGCCTGGTTTGAGCGCTTCGCATCTGTGGTGACCGCCGCTGGTTTCTTGCCCAGTGACCATGATCCCGCGTTGTTTGTTCACACGTCTCCTCGTGGTCGGACTCTTCTCCTTCTCTATGTTGATGACATGATCATCACTGGTGACGACACTGATTACATTGCCTTTGTTAAGGCTCGCCTTCGCGACCAGTTTCTTATGACTGATCTTGGTCCACTTTGCTACTTTCTTGGGATTGAGATCTCCTCGACCTCTGATGGCTTCTACATCTCCCAAGAAAAATATATTCAGGATCTTCTTGCTCGCGCTGCTCTCGGTGATGAGCGCACGGTTGTGACTCCTATGGAGCTCAATGTTCAGCTTCGTGCCACCGATGGTGACCCTCTTCCTAATCCCACTCGCTATCGTCATCTTGTTGGCAGTCTTGTCTATCTTGTTGTTACGCGTCCTGACATCTCCTATCCTGTTCACATCCTGAGTCAGGTTGTTTCATCCCCCATCTCTGTTCACTATAGTCATCTCCTCCATGTTCTACGATATCTTCGTGGCACGATCTCTCAGCGCCTTTTCTTTCCCCGCTCCAGCTCTCTTGAGCTCCAGGCCTATTCTGATGCTACCTGGGCTAGTGATCCCTCTGATCGACGCTCGATGTTTGCTTATTGTGTCTTTCTTGGTGGCTCTCTTATTGCCTGGAAGACAAAGAAACAGACTGCAGTCTCTCGCTCGAGTACAGAGGCTGAGTTGCGAGCCATGGCGATGTTGACGGCTGAGGTGATCTGGTTACGGTGGTTACTTGAGAATTTTGGTGTGTCTTCTACCACCTCGACTCCCTTACTGTCAGACAGTACTGGCGCTATCAGTATTACTCGTGACCCGGTGAAGCATGAGCTCACCAAGCACATTGGTATGGATGCCCACTTTGTGCGAGCTGCTGTGCAGGATCAGACTCTCGCTCTTCACTATGTGCCCTCTGAGTTACAGTTAGCGGACTTCTTCACCAAGGCACAGACTCGAGCGCAGCACGGCTTTTTCCTCTCCAAACTCAGTGTTGTTGATCCACCATGAGTTTGAGGGGGGTGTTAGATGTGTATAGTTCCTTTTTCGATATATCCCCATTGTATAAGGGGTTTTCTGCACTTTGACACACATGTATATGTAATGGCCTTTGGCCCTCAGGAAATACTAGTTGCTCATTTATCCAACAACTGAGACCAAAGGAGTACCCCGACTTCATGGAACGGCGGGACAAACCAACGTACATCTCCGACGGAGCTCTCGGCAAGCTCTACCGAGCGGCTGCGAGCCGTATGCAGAGCGCACCTGCCACCCCGTCCTCGGCTCAAGCGAGCCCCGCGTTCGATCCCGACCTGGAGGTCCCTGGCTTCGAGGATTTCCTGGCATCCGCGGAGGAGTGCTACGATCTGTACGCGGAGAAGCTGAGCACCCTGATGGTCTACTACGGCGCGGAGCACGAGGACGAGATCCTGACCGGCAACATCCGGAACAGGCTCCTGTACCTGAAGAAGGACAACAAGAGGTACTTCGAGATGAAGGACCGCATCATCGACTCTGTCGAGGGCCTGCACAAGGAGGTGCTGGGTTGGTTCACGAGCCGCCCGAAGGCGGAGGCGGCGAGGAGGACCTCGGCGTGGTACCGCGTGACCTATCACCCGGGCCACCGCCGGCCGGGAAAGAAGCAGTTCTGGAGCTTCCCGTGGATTGTCTGCGACGAGCTACTGAAGATCAAGGAGTCCAATGAGCGGCACAGGCAGCAGGTGGACGATGTTGGCGCCGCCTCTCGTTGCAGCGCCTCTCTCCTTCTTCCTCGAGCTGCCTCACACAACTCTCTCATCTCTCTTGTGGTTTCTCTCCTCTCTCAAGAACACACACACACACACGCATATACCAGGGAAGAACACATAGCTTTGCCAAGTGACTCTCCCTTGGCTACCACGAAGGCTACATTTTGCCTCAGCCCTCACGGCCTCATTTCTCATTCCTTTTCTTGACTTATATAGCAGTACAAGAGACTCATGTGCGCACGATGCTAGCCACCAACATCATGACCTGCCCACTAACTAATTCCTAGCTACATGCATGCCCACAACCAGCACTTGCGCAACCTTCAATGGCCACAAAATCTGGCCATGCACTCAGGACTCAACTACCACTAAGACCCTTTTCTCTAGACCACTAACTAACTCCACGACTTGGTTAATCCTGCATGCACTAACCAACACTACTAGCTTTCCATGCAAACGTGATCACGTCTCTTACACAGCCGCAGCTTTTAGTGTCACATCTCAACTACATGCATGCATGATCTAATCAGGACTAATAACAAGATTAGTTCCAACAGACGACGCTGCGGCCTGACTCGTCCGCCCAAGTGATTAATTAAGTGGGAGTTGGCAAGAAGATGTGTATGTATGTAGTGTAAAACTCTGGGCATGGCTGCGGTGCAGAGTGACAGAGCTGTGCACCGTGAGCTGAGCTGAGCGGCAGAGCTGTGCCTGCCTCGCTCGTATGGACGGACAGCTTTGCTTGATGTGTGTGACTGGAAATGAACCGTGCCTGGTCGTGTTGGTTGAACTCACAAGGCATGCTAGGTAGAGTAGCATAGTAAATCATGCTCCATCACTATCTCAACAAAGCTCCAGCTTTTTGTGCAATTATCTTCTGGCGGGTGCCTATGGTATCTGGTCGCCATAATATGGTGACGTTTAAAATAAATAAATAGAAGCAGTCTCCTGTTTGGACATAAACACAGATACTCCCTCTGTAAACTAATGGGCATCCTTTTTGGATTGGTGATAGAGATCAAACATACACAGCCTTTTCAGTACAATTGCAAGTGCCTTACAAATAAAAACGTTGAACGGATCACTCCAACTCTCAAATGAAGCAACAGCAGACTGTCTCTCGTCCAGAAACCACGTTCATAACACTACAATCCACCTCCCAAAATATATAACAGCCAGACTAGACTTAGGGGATTTATTCTTCTGTTGATGCTGCGCCTTATGGGTTGATCCCAAGCTGAACGCGCCAATCTTCAAGCTGTTTTTTTACTTGCTCTGAGCCTGTAGAACCATAGGATATGAACTTGTTGACCGCGTTTTCGACACCCAAGTAGGCGTAGACATCGGCCTCGAAGACAGGGTGGACTGCTTTCAAGTCGTCCATTTCAAGCTCTGTGAGCTGGCAGTTCTTCGACACGCATAAAGCCACGCACCTTCCAACTATCTCATGAGAAGTTCTGAATGGAACGCCCTGCGGAACAGAAATATAGAAACCACTTAACCAGAGTAACCATCCTAGTCAAGTAAATAACACAGCAGAATAAAATAAAATAAGTGATAATGTTTGACTCGTGCAAATTTTTTTTATGTTGTGCATTAATTTAATTCCTAGTGTAAACCTATGGCTAATCCAGACTAAGTAGAGTAGTGTTTACCTTCTTCACAAGATAATCTGCCAGTGTTGTTGCATCCAGATAACCAGCAGGCAGCGAACTTTGTATTCTTTTCGAGTTAAAAGAGATATTTTGAGCAAACTCACTGCATACTTCAAGCATTCCTAGTATGGCCTTCACACTGTCAAATAAGGGTTCCTTGTCTTCCTGCTCGAAAAAGAAATTTTCAGAACATGCACAGGAAACCAAGCCTGGTTAATAAAACTACCAAGAATGAGACGCACCTGTAGGTCACGGTTGTAGGCCTGTGGAAGGCCTTTGCAGAGGACTAGAACAGTCATGAGATCACCAACAACCCTAGCAGATTTCCCACGAACAAGCTCCATCGGATCCGGATTTTTCTTCTGTGGCATAATGCTGCTTCCAGTTGAAACCGAGTCACTTGGTGTCAAGAACCCGAACTCCTCTGACGCCCACAAGACCCACTCTTCGCCAATGCGGGAAAGATGAATAGCAGCAATAGAGTTGGCAGCAAGAAACTCCAAAACAAAGTCACGATCTGACACTGCATCAATGCTGTAGAAAAAGAATAATCAAATACCGAAACAAATGTCAAAAGGTGTGGTTAACCCAAAAGGAGGAAATTCAGAGAGAGAAAGCATAGAGTTAGTTCAATTATTAGCATCACTTATATCAGAGAGAGAAAGCATAGAGTTAGTTCAATTATTAGCATCGCTTATAATTTCAATTGCACAGGAATATTCCAGCAGTAAAACTTGAAAAATGGTAGTCGTTGTCTGAATAACTAATCCTGTAAATCAAGTATGAACAAGCAAATTAAAAAAAAGGGTATTTGTACCTCTGTATTATATTTCACCTCTTTACTAGGTAGCCACAAAATGATAATGCAGTCAGGCCTAACATCTTTAGGGCTCATTCATTTTCAAGGATTTTCAAATCAGAGGAATAGGATGCCCTGCCCACTCCAATCCTTAGGGATTTTCCATGAGGTCTCACCTAATGCTAAGAATCCTAAGGAATGAGGTCAATTTGAGGAATTTTCTACGAGGTCTCACCTAATGCTAAGAATCCTAAGGAATGAGGTTAATATGGACACAATCCTAAGGAATCTAGTACCTCTATTCCTATGAAACGAATGCTAAACACAGGGGATAATCCGGTAGGAATCTTCCAAAACAAATTAGCCCTCAATCAGCTTTACTTTGGTAAGATCAATGTGCTCCCAAAAAAACTATTTAATAGGGTATATGTGCGCTTGCATGTAAGGTAGAGACTCATTTTGCAAGACGTACAATATTTAAGGGTGCTAAGGTATGCAATTTAATAAACTAACTTTATCTTGGTTGCAATTCAACAAGATATAGCAGAGAAAGCATACTATCTGCTTTACATGTTTGCAGTTTCACACTACTAAGGAAATCAAGGATGTTGGTTACCTGTTCTTCATCGGAGCTGTAAACTTCAAATCTTTAGCAGTTTTGAACCTATCAATGGGGAGTCCAGTTCCAGCCAAAGCACAAGCACCAAGAGGGCAGAAATTCACTCTTTCCCTGCAGTCGATCAGCCGGCCAGCATCACGCTCCAACTGTGCACAGCACAAGTGAAAATAACATCAGATTTATTTCCAGTTATATGGTTCACTCTAGGGCGGAACCTAGTTCAGTCCAAGGTGGGCCATGATGTCATGTGGGGCACGTCCTACAGGCGTGGGCCACGCGGCCAGGAGCAGCAGCCGTCGGCCGCATCAGGCAAGGCGTAGGCTGGGCAGGAGTCCTGGTCCTGATACATTAGTTCCTAGAATAAAAGACTAGTTTGTTACGTATAGGTTTCTAGTTTGTTAGCAGCCCATGGGGCCTTTATATATCGTATAATCAGCACCCTTTGAGGGCAAGCAATAAAGTTATTATCTCCTACCTCTTCCTCTGTCTCCTATCCTCTCCTCCCGCACCATTGAGCAGCCAGGCAAAAAACCCTAGCGCTCCTATCCACCGAGACTACGAACTACGTAGTCGAGGCCCCGCTGTCTTGGGCACTGAGGCCCTTGACAACTTGGTATCAGGTTCCAGCCGCTCCTCGGCCTCCTCCACGCTGCACCCGCCGCCCCGCCCACCTCCATCGGCGCCATCCGCCGCCACCTCGGTTTCTTCCGCCATGTCGGAACCCACCACCGCTGATTTGGCCAAGATGATCGAAGCCCTGACTGCAACCGTGACATCCCTGCAGTTGTCTGTGGCAGCCCTCCAGAAGGAGAAGTCGGCCTCCTCGTCAGCCGCCGATATCAGCCACGACGGACAGCACCACAACGATCGGCCCCCGCGGTTTCAGAAGATGGACTTCCCCAAGTTCGACGGCAAGTCCGACCCGCTCGCTTTCCTCAACAGATGCGAGTCCTTCTTCCATCAACAACGGATCGCCGAGGAGGAGAAAGTCTGGATGGCGTCATACAACCTCGAGGGTTCTGCCCAGCTGTGGTACATGCAGGTCCAGCGTGACGAGGGCACTCCGCCGTGGCGCCGCTTTTCCGAGCTGCTCAACCTCCGCTTCGGGCCTCCTCTGCGCGCGAACCCGCTGGGCGAACTGATGGCGTGCAAGCGCACGACGTCCGTCGTCGACTTCCAGGAGCGGTTTGAGGCGCTCCTTCCCCGGGCAGGCTCCTTGTCGGAAACGCAGAAAGTTCAAATCTTCACCGCAGGCCTCCAGCCACCCCTCAGCCTCGACGTGGAAATCCATAACCCGCAGTCCCTCGCCGTCGCCATGAGCCTCGCCCGCAAATTGGAGCTGCGCGACCAGTGCGCGCTTTCCGCCGCGCCACCGGTGCGTTTTCCGCAGAAGGGCATTCTGCCGACGCCAGGACCACGCCTCGCGCCCCCCGCACCGGCCCCACCAGCCGCACCCCAGCATGGCCACAGTCTGCCGGACGGGCGCCCAATCAAACGTCTCTCCCAGACAGAGATGGAGGAACGCCGTCGCCTGTGCCTATGCTTCAACTGTAACGAGAAGTTTGGCAGGGGCCACAACCGCGTGTGCCAGCGCATCTTTCTCCTCGACTTAGCGCCGGACGACGACGACGACGACGCGGCCTCCGCTACTGATGATGCATCGCGGGCCGACCCTCAGATCTCGCTCCACGCAATCTCCGGGGTGCGCACGAGCGAAACCATGCAAATGCATATTACTCTCGGGGGTGTCTTCCTCCTCGCCCTGATCGACTCAGGCTCCACCCACAACTTCATCGCCGAGGAGGCGGCCGCTCGTGCTACGCTGCCATCCCCCACCACCGAGAAGATGCGCGTCACGGTGGCCAACGGCGAGCGCGTTCCGTGCCAGGGCGCGTACCGCGTCGTGCCCTTCCGCATCGGCCAAGAGGAGTTCTCGGAGGATTTCCTCGCCTTGCCGCTCGCGGGCTACGACATCGTCCTGGGCACGCAGTGGCTGGCGACGCTCGGACCGATCCTGTGGGATTTCCGCGCCCTCTCCATGACATTCCGGCGGAGGGGCCATCGGGTGTGCTGGCGCGGCATTGCAGGACCGGACGGGCCAGCCCTGAAATCATGCAGCGGCCGCGACTTCCTCGACGCCATCATCACCGAGTTCGACGGCATCTTCGCCGAACCCTCCGGCGTGCCACCGCCCCGCAGCCGCGACCACGGCATCACCCTGCTGCCTGGTTCCATCCCGGTGGCCGTCCGTCCGTATCGCTACCCGGCCGCGCACAAGGACGAGCTGGAGCGTCAGTGCGCCGCCATGCTCGCCCAGGGCATCATCCGAGCGAGTTGTTCCGCATTCTCGTCTGGTCCGCAAGGCCGACGGGTCCTGGCGCTTCTGCATCGACTACCGCGCCCTAAACGCCATTACTGTCAAGAATGCGTTTCCGATCCCAGTGGTGGACGAACTCCTCGACGAGCTCCGGCACGCTCGTTTCTTCACCAAGCTTGACTTGCGCTCCGGCTACCACCAGGTGCGGATGCGTGCGGAGGACATCCCGAAGACCGCCTTCCGTACTCATGACGGCCTCTACGAGTTCCTGGTGATGACGTTCGGCCTCTGCAACGCGCCGGCAACATTCCAGGCCCTCATGAACGATCTGCTGCGGCCGTACCTACGTCGTTTTGTTCTCGTCTTCTTTGACGACATCCTCATTTTCAACGAGACATGGGCTGACCATCTCCGACATGTGCGCACCGTCTTCACCGTCCTGCACCAGCACCGGCTCTTCGTCAAGCGATCCAAATGCGCATTCGCCGTCGAGTCGATCTCATACCTGGGTCACACCATCTCCGCTGCAGGAGTGGCCATGGATCCGGAAAAGGTGAGGGCAGTGGCCGAATGGCCGCAACCACGCTCGGCGCGCGCGGTTCGGGGGTTTCTCGGCCTTGCGGGGTACTACCGCAAGTTTGTCAAGGAGTTTGGCGTGGTTGCCGCGCCACTAACGGCCCTCCTTCGCAAGGATGGTTTCTCCTGGTCGCCGGAGGCGGCAGCAGCTTTTCACGCCCTCAAGACGACAGTCACCACGGCTCCCGTCCTCGCGTTACCGGATTTCACGCGGCCGTTCATCGTCGAGTGTGACACCTCGACATACGGCTTCGGGGCCGTCCTTCTTCAGGACCAACACCCGGTGGCTTTCTTTAGCCGGCCAGCCGCGCCACGTCACCGTTCCCTGGCAGCATATGAACGGGAACTCATCGGCCTGGTGCTCGCGATTCGTCACTGGAGACCGTACCTCTGGGGGCGCCAATTTGTGGTAAAAACGGATCACTACAGTCTCAAATTTCTACTTGACCAGCGTTTGGCAACCATCCCACAGCATCATTGGGTCGGCAAACTACTGGGGTTCGACTTTACCGTGGAGTACAAGGCCGGTAGTACAAACACGGTGGCGGATGCCCTTTCCCGCCGCGACACGGAGGAGACGTCGATCATGGCGATCTCGGGTCCTCGCTTCGACTTCATCGATCGCCTCCGGCAAGCGACGTCCACAGATCCGGCGCTCGTCACGCTGCGTGAGGATATCACGGCGGGTACGCGACAGCAGTCGTGGGCTCTCTCCGACGGCCTCGTCACTTTCAACGGCCGCCTCTACATTCCGCCGTCGTCCCCGCTACTCCAGGAGATTCTCAGTGCCGTGCACGATGATGGGCATGAAGGCGTCCTGCGCACCTTGCATCGTCTCCGCCGCGACTTCCACGCACCTAACCTTCGCAAGACGGTGCAAGAGTACATCCGCACTTGCAGTACTTGCCAGAGGTACAAGTCCGAGCACTTGCACCCCGCTAGGTTGTTGCTGCCGCTGCCGGTGCCCACGGGCGTGTGGACTAACGTCGGCATCGACTTCGTGGAAGCGCTCCCTCGCGTGGGCGGGAAGTCTGTCATCCTCACCGTGGTGGATCGCTTCAGCAAGTATTGCCACTTTGTGGCGCTGGCCCACCCGTACACGGCAAAATCAGTGGCGCAGGTGTTCTTCGCTGAGATTGTTCGTCTCCATGGCGTGCCGCAGTTCATGGTCTCTGACCGCGACCCCGTCTTCACCTCGGCTTTTTGGCGGGAGCTCATGCGCCTCACCGGGACAAAGCTGCACATGACGTCAGCGTTTCATCCACAGTCGGATGGCCAAACGGAGGCTGCTAACAAGATCATTGTGATGTACCTATGTTGTCTCACCGGGGATCGTCCCAGGCAGTGGCTCCGGTGGCTTCCCTGGGCCGAGTACATCTACAACACCGCCTACCAGACAGCGACCCAAGAAACTCCGTTCAAGCTTGTGTATGGCCGTGACCCTCCCACTATTCGCTCTTACGAGCCGGGCGACACGAGGGTAGCCGCAGTGGCCAGGAGCATGGCGGAGCGCGACGAGCTTCTCGAGGACGTCCGCTATCGTCTACAACAGGCACAGGCGGTCTACAAGTCCTACTACGACAGACGCCATCGGGACATTCGGCATGACGTGGGCGATTGGGTCTGGCTTCGCCTTCGCCAGCGCGCCGCGTCCTCTCTCAACTTGCCAACCAGGGGCAAGCTCAAGCCACGCTTCTATGGGCCGTACCGCATTTCAGAGGTCGTCAACGACGTGGCTTACCGCCTTGAGCTTCCGGCACGCTCGCGCCTCCATGACGTGTTCCACGTGGGCCTCCTCAAGAAGTTCTTCGGCACGCCTCCAACTGCACCGCCGGGTTTGCCTCCGATCCACAACGGAGCGGCTGTTCCAGAACCGGAGCGCGTGACTCGTGCGCGCCTAGCACGCGGCGTTCGCCAGCTACTCGTCCACTGGAAGGGTGAAGCAGCATCATCAGCTACATGGGAGGATCTTGACAGTTTCGTCGAGCGCTACCCCGCTTTTCAGCTCGAGGACGAGCTGCTCGTCGAGGGGGGGAGAGATGTCATGTGGGGCACGTCCTACAGGCGTGGGCCACGCGGCCAGGAGCAGCAGCCGTCGGCCGCATCAGGCGAGGCGTAGGCTGGGCAGGAGTCCTGGTCCTGATACATTAGTTCCTAGAATAAAAGACTAGTTTGTTACGTATAGGTTTCTAGTTTGTTAGCAGCCCATGGGGCCTTTATATATCGTATAATCAGCACCCTTTGAGGGCAAGCAATAAAGTTATTATCTCCTACCTCTTCCTCCGTCTCCTATCCTCTCCTCCCGCACCATTGAGCAGCCAGGCAAAAACCCTAGCGCTCCTATCCACCGAGACTACGAACTACGTAGTCGAGGCCCCGCTGTCTTGGGCACTGAGGCCCTTGACACATGACCCCACCCAAACTGAAATTTCACAAAAAAATGACTTGTTCTGCTTATACACACTAATTACTCAAAGGCTAAGTTGGCTAATGCTTATTACGAATTTGGGCACATTTTGCTGGATTAGCTCCCTCTGTTTCAATTCAAGGCTCCAAGCTATGCTACAATTCAATCCAAAAGAAATGAGGTGATATTTATCAGGTGATTAGTAAAGTATCTGAAACACTATTACACCCTTGCACAAGAAACATAGTTAGTGATTGGTTATAAGCTGTAAGATTGTGACCTCAATATTTGATTGCATGTCATGCTGATTTGACCTGCCAGCTAATGGTGCAGCAATTCAATAAAAGAAGGAGACTACGGAAAGTATGAAGCAGTGAAACATCCAGATACGGTGCTATTTCTATGCATTCCCGGATTACATAACTTTTCGTACAAAGAGAAACAGGACTTTGAATCATATGAAATACCTCATCCGATAATCCATCTATTTCCATTGGGTACTGGGATATGTCTATGTAACATCCAAATGGGCTAAGTTCAATGTTAACTACAGCAACAATGAAAAAACTTCCCTTCTGCAGTGTATTCTCACTTTTTAGTGGGAAAAAATAGAGCTAATAATGTGGCAAACAGTCTAAAACAATTTTCACATCAGAAATGGTTCGTTTACAGGACAGTTAGAAAATTAGTCATCCACGCACTAAAAAGCAATGGTGCACTAATAAGAGGATGGGGGCACCTGTTCAACATAGGATAAGAGAAGATGTGGAAGCAAGACAGGTTGTGCCCTTTGAAGATGGGTATAACCGGGGACAATTAAGTCAACATATTTTGAAGCTAACAAAACCAGAGACACCTGAAACAATAAGAATTATGCTTGTGTTATAAAAATAATATCTTAGAAAAACACCATGGAAGAGTTATCAGAAATGGGGAATTCAAGTGTTATATCAGCAAAGCGGGATAACCTACAATGTTACCAATTACTAAAATATGTGAACATATGATATAAATTAGATCAAATACAAGAACCCATTGATATTCTTAGTTATACATAATTCATTTCTGCACAACAACAAACTGCCTTCTATTGCTTGCAAAGCTTAAACAGCATGGACAAGGTACATATACCAAATGCATGAACCAAGTAGATCTCTGTTTCTCACCCCTTGAGAGAGTGGAGAAGTTCTCTTTGGAAGTTGTTGCCCATAGTTGAGCATTACTAGAAAAATCAGTAGGAATAACTTTACAGTTCAGTTAGCGTCCCTACTTGTCAAGGCGGTGTACTGGGCGCAAATAATAAAAATAGCAATGGATCTAACATAGACCATGACACTGAATAATGAATACGTAATGTCTCGTGATGTCTACAAAGAGCATAAATCGGATGACGAAGCAGAAAACAAGTTGTATACAAGGAGTTCAGACAAGTTATAAGCAGCACACCATGAGCATCACAAAGAGAACTCAAGAACAAACCTGAAACTGTTTGATGCGAATCAAAATCTTGTCAATAGCATCGCGGCACCACAACCTAAGATCTGTCACAATTTGGTCGTTGCGGCTCCTAGCAGTGTGTAACTTCTTGGCCGGCTCACCAACTTTCTCAATCAGAGCTGCCTCAATGTTCATGTGCACGTCCTCCCTATCCTTTCTCCACTCAAACTTGCCATCTTGAATCTGTTTCTCAATTTGATCAAGGCCCTCCAAGATAATATCCCTATCACCGGTGGTTATCAAACCCTGCATTGCAAATGATTCAGAACATCCACGCTAAGGTGACCATTATTTCAGTTAACATCCACAACAAGATAGAGGGAGGTGCTTCCATTAAATACATTTGAACGTGCTAAGCAAAACCAAACCCCTAATGACTGCAATATTAAACCCTCAATCCTTCAATGTGACGCTTCAAATCAAGCAAGAAAATTCGAACAGCTTCGGATCACACCAAATGCAGCACACCGAAGGTAGCAATTTCGTCAAGCACACTGCGAGCATAACATCAAGCTGTCGCTGCAGCGTCGTCGAAAGCAGGGAACTAACTAGACCAACACCTAGGCGGCCACGATACTAACCAGAACAGGGTGATTTGATGGAGCGAGCGCACAAGGTACCTGCGCGGCGAGCATGGACGCGTGGGCCTTGCTGCCCATGATATCGTACTTGTACAGCTGCCAGTCGTAGGAGATTGACTCCGTGAAGCGCTCCACGGCGTCGGTGACGCCGTCCTCGAAGCGTCCGCCCCACAGCTTGGTCTCCTTCTTCTCCTCGGCATCCGAGGACGCCATCGAGGAGGCCGCCGCCGCGACGGCCGGGAAAGAGGAGCGACGGCGGGGGGCGACGGCGCGGACGGCGGGGAAGGGGAGGCGGGCGCGGGGGAGCGAGGTGGGCGCCGGAGAGAGGAGGGAATGGGAGGTGGCGGCCATAAGCGTGGCACTGGCGCCGATGTTCGCTGCACTCGCGGCTGCGCGGCGGCGCGGCGAGGGAGTAGGTGGGGAGGGTTTAGAGCGTTCACGCAGTGTACTTTTCCTGCCTCTAGCCTTTTTAAGGGAGACCCTGTTTGAAATGAAGGAAAGTCAACGAAATTTGGAGGATAAGATTTCAGTTTTGACGAAAATAAGCCTTGTATTCTTTTCTCCCCTTTCCCTCCCGGGCCGCTCGCGCGGACGGCTCCAGAGGTGAAACCCTAGCCGCCCCGAGCACCCCTCCCCCCTCCGATCCCTGGCCGCCGCCGTCGCCGGCGACGGTGGTGGCGGCGCCCGGCTGTCAAAGGCGGCAGGCGTGGGCGGCGTGCCCCGACGGGATCTCTTCGTGCGGGGAAGTCTCGCCAAGCGGGCGGCGCGGTGGTCGTCTTCGGTGTGGCGGCGTACGGCGGAGAGCGCGTGGAGAGGTAGAGCATAGTCGTGAGGCAAGGGGAGGTGGTCCTCTCGGCGCACCGGCGCGGGAGTCAGAGGTTGTGCCGCGGTGGGACCCTGGTGGTGGCGGATCTCGACCTGGAGGTGCGGTGGTCGAGAGCGGCAGCCGCCGGCCGGGAGTCGTTGTGGAGGCCAGAGAGCGCAGTGCGCCTCCTGTTGTCGCCGGTGTGGTCGTGGAAGGCGATGTCTTTGCGGAGTTGGTGGCTGCTCGGCCTGGATCTTGGCTTTCGGACCAGGGGCTCGTGGCTGGGAGCGTCGTGGTGGGTGCTCACGTGCGGGAGTGGGTGCGCTGGCCTCCTGCGTGCGAGTTCCTGTGACGAGCCTTGGCACGACTGGCTGCTAGGAGTGGCGAGTCCAGCCCTTGCCTGCGGTGTCTACGGATCTAGGTGGTGGTGCTGGATTGGAGCTTGTCTTCCTCGACCGTGCAGGAGCTGGATGGTGGTCTACGTGCTCTCGGCAGTGCGAGGGGTCGGTGTTCCACGACGGGTTGATCATGACGGTGAGGTGCTGCGGCAGCGGCTGTGTGCCCTGCATCGACTGTTTGGCCAAATCCGATGGTAGGGGTGGGAGGTGTGCAACGTTTTGGATGAAAATCCTGCTCGTCTTCGACCAGAGCTGGCGATGGCAGCGCCTGTGGGTGTCGTTCCCTTCTTGAAGGCGTTGTCAAGGTGTGTCGGCATCTCCCCTTCTCGATAGGGTTGGAATCTTCGGGCGAAAGTTTTGGTCCGTTGCAGGATCGGCGATGGCGGCGTTTGGCGCCGTTACTCTGTTGAGAGCATCGTGGGTGGAGACTTGTCTTAATGGTCCTGTGATTTGGGTCTCCGATGCTTGCTGCTGGTTCGAGTTGATCTTCATAGGTGCTATGTACGCAGCTGCCGACGCTCTAAGACGATGGCTTTTTGGGATCCGACGGAGTCCCTCTATCCACTCGCCGACTCCTCTTAGGCATTCAAGGGTTGGCAGTGCGTTGGTAAAGTTTGGCCCACTGAAGTTGTTGCTCCTTGTGGCATTTGGCATTTGTTGTGACGCGGCTAGATGATTGGTTTAGGACAGGTCCTTTGTGTTGTGTTTGTATTTGCTACACTTGTTGTTCGCAGCAAGTTGTAGTGTCTTGTAATTCATCTTCTGCCTTCTATAAAAATATGATACGCGTAGGCGTACTCTTCAAAAAAAAATTCTAAGCACATCCAGATGTGCCCTAAATATTGCGCATCTAAGTCTTTTACGCTTTTAGATATTTTTTATTTTTTCTTTTATTTTAATTTAATAAAGTCATTTAGACATGCAATAATTAGGATGTGCCTAGACAAATCCGAAAAACGTTCACGGTTCCAACGTCGAGATAGAATGGTCTGTGTTGATTGAGATTTAACTTAATTCGTAGTCCGCGGGGAATTAGAAAATCCGTGTAGTGACTATACGCCCCATGGATTTCAAGCAATCCACATGCCGCTAAGAGCAGGTGAAATCCCTCGAATCGAAGGAAAAAGAGCAGGTGAAAAAACTTACCGTGTCAGCGAGCATGGCAGCGTGGGCGCGGCTGCAAGCGATGTCGTGCGCCCACAGCTCATTGGCCTCCGCCACCACAAGAGGCTCGGAGAACCGCGCGCCTGCCCCGGCCTTGGCGGCATTGCCGTTAAGCCATAGCCTTGGTGCCTCCCTGGCCGCGGCCTTCACCACCGCCATCTCCCTATCCGCCACCACCCGTTTCACCGGTGTCTGAGGCGACGGTTCGTTGATGAACTCCAGCGACGACTTCATCGACGACTCCGCGGAGTCGTCGGTCGAGCTCTCAACCATCTCGATGAGCGCAGCTTCGTGCGCGGACAGCCGCTCGCCCGTCGCCACCTCGACGATCTGCAGCCCGTCGACCTGCTGCTTCGGCTGCTGCCTCTGCGGCGGGAACGGTGCCCACGCCGAGTCCGTCGACGGCTGCTTGCCCGGGCCCGTCGGCGCAGTTCTCCGGTCGGACGTCGCCGGCGAATTAACGTTGCCGGTCTCGGTAAACGCAGGCGAAGGCGGTTGTGTCGACGTCACGCCGGATGCCACGGCGGGCGTGTTCTCCGGCGCAGGCGGGGAGCGCGGCGGGTGCGTCACCATCGACGGCGCCGGCGTGAGGGGTTGGCGGCGGGCGCTGGCCTTCCGCTCCTTCTTCTTGCTGCGGAAGCAGGAGCGGATGGATGGGAGCCGCGCCTTCCTGTGCTTCTTCTTCTTGTTCTCCGCGGCGCTGCCCATGGAATAGACGAAGAATGACGGCTCCTGGCCTTGCTGCTCGGTGCCGATGTCCGCCGATACCCTGGACGGCGCCGTCCGGTTCCGGCTGTGACTGTGGCTGCGGCTGCGGCTGCGTCCACGGCCCCGGCCGGGGCACCGGAATAGGGACCTCAGCGGGTTGAAGCAGCACGGCGTGGAGGGCTTGCCCCCGCCGCCGCCGCCAGCGCACTTGCAACACCCCGTGCGGCGGCGGGACGACGACCGGCCTCGAGGCGTCGTCGACATGTCTGGTAATTAGGATGTTATTAGGAACCGGCCGGAGATCGCACCTCTCTCCTCTCGGAGTTGTGCTTGTTCGTTGCGTTGTATAGGTTGGAGCCGGACTTTGTTACCTGCGCACGGCCATGCATGGAGGCATGGATTACGTGCAGTGCACTACGTACCTGCCTAGCTATGCAGCCATGATCGAGTCTGTTACATGATGCGTGGTGAGCTCGTTTGAGAGCGTGTCGCTTAATCGGCTGCACGATTTGTGATTAGTTCCGCTGATTACTCCGGGGAAGTCAAATTCAGACAATTTAGACCAGAGAAAACCTTGTTTGTTTTCTGTAAGCTTAGCTAGCTAGCTGTAAAACGTGCCTTACAATTTGGGCCGACGCTATAGTATTCACCCGGATTTTCTTGAAGTTATAAGAGATCCTATTAATAAGAACGATTTACTCAATTAGCCTAGAAATTTGCTATTTTACTTGCTAAATCTTCAAAGAAATCTGCTTGTGTGATTGAAGAGTTGGGATCCAAATATGATAATACTTGAATCTTTGCATTATGCTTAGCTAGGGGCGTAAAACTATAGCGCTTGTTGGGAGGCAACCCAATCTATTCCTTTGGTTTTCATGCTGTTTTGCAATAAATATATAAGGGAGTACCTAGAACTCATTTAGATGAGATATAATTTGGTCTCATTCACTTTAAATACAAGAACAGATACAACCCACGTTAGCACACACGCATCTTATAGCATCACATTCAATGGCTATAAAAGGTGAATGAGATCAAATTATATCTCATCTAGATGAGTTCTAGCAAAACTGAATATATAAAGATGCCTCTGATTAGATGTGTTTTTGTGTTTAATTAGTGTTTGTGCCAAACGAAGTCTTTGGGATCATGTTGGGTGATAGTTGATTTGATCTTGTTGAAAAACATAAACTTTTGTGCTTAGTAAAATAATTTTCATAAATGACAGAAACGTGCCTTTGCTCTGAATTTTTTACACAAGATTGATATACAAATTTCCCACGTTTTACTAATTTTTCAGCATTTTTAGAGTTACATATGTATACAAAGTTTCCTGATTACTACAGACTATTCCTTTTTTTGACAGGTTCTGTTTTCTTTGTGTTGTGTGCTTGTTTTGATGATTCTATGGTTTCCTTTGAAGAGTTTTTGGCATAGAAAAATTGAAATACAGTATATATAATGCAAAAATAAAATATGAATGGGTTTGCAACAGTACTTAGATTAGTGATTCGCTTTGTTATACTAACGGATCTCACGAAGGTTTTGTTGAGTTTTCAAGTTTTGGGTGAGATCTCGATGGATGAAGGAATAAGGAGTAAGAAGAGCCTAAGCTTGGCGATTCCCCATGGCATCCCAAACTATTATCTAAAAGAGAATCAAGCAACTAAGCTTGGGATGGAGTGGCATCCCCTCTTTCTTCTAACGACCATTGATATTTTACTTGAGCTATATTTTTATTTGTCACATATCATGAGTTTTGCTTGGAGTGTCTGGTATGATATAAGTCTTTGCTTGTTTTATTTTTTATTTTGAGTCATCTAATCCTTACTGGTAACACCCTTTTCAGAGGGCCAAAATTATGTTATGACTTGTTAGAATTGCTCTCTATGCTTCACTTAAATCTTTCTGAGCTTTGGAATTGCTCAAGTACTTCACTTATATCTTTTTTAGCACCGTGTGCTTTAGTATTTTTGAAGAAATGCTCTCATGCTTCACTTAGATTCATTTGAGAGTTAGTAAATGTTTTTTAGAAATTCTCTCTTGCTTCACTTAAATTATTTTGAGAGAAGAAAAATTTTATGCTCATGTTCTTCACTTAGATTTGTTTGAGCTACCAAAAGCAACATAGATAGATATTCAAGAGGGATATAATAAAAACTTTCATGAAGATCATTGGACAAAATAAACTTGATTCCTTGTAATAGTTTTGCGATATGTTGATATAATATGTGAGTCATGTTGATGTGTAATTATGCTTTAGTAAGAATATTGGTGTTAAGGTTTGTGATTCCCTATGCAAGTACGAAAGTCAATAGTTATGCAATGAAATTACATCCTACTTGTGGTGCATTATTCAGTGTTAGTTATGCTTAATGCTCAATTATGAGATTTTTCGTTTCTTGGTTGGATGTTTCTCAATCTTTTGCTAGCCTTCATTTGCACTAAGTATGATCACTACTTGTTCATCCAAAATCCTTAAACCAGTTTTGCCACATGAGTCCACTATACCTAGCTATATGTGGTATTCTTTTGCCGTTCTAAGCAAATTTGTATGTGCCATCTCTAATTTTCAAAATAAATGTCTCTTTTGTGTGCTCATACCGCTCATGAAACCGTAGGCGATGGCTGATATTTTCCATGCTAGATGAATTATTCTCAAGATGAGTGTTTATTCACTTGTCATTGCACGGGAGTACGGCGATGCCTAGTCCCAAAATGAAAAATGAATTTACTTTATGTTGTCAAATAATAAATTCCTTGGAAAGTGTTGGTATGGACGGCACCCGTGAATTCGGTTAGCCGTGGAATGTGAAAGTATGGTGAAAAAAAGAATAAACTATATTTTCTGTTTGGGAACCGCCTATGATATATCTAGTATGGAAAGTATTGGGCACTACTCAATCATTTTCGTTGACAGGAAAGGCATGCCACCCAAAATGTTTTATCTATACTTTTTTTGCTTTGAGCTCTAGCACCTCTACAACTTCCCTCTGCGAAGGGCCTTTATTTTACTTTATGCAATTTTTTTATTTGAGTCTTCATCTTCTCTTATAAAGCACCAACTAATGGGCACTATGATCGTACTTGAGCATTGGGTGTAGCTAATATGCGAGTGTGTTTCATGGATGGATCAATGATTGAGCATAAATGGGCTAGAGATAACTTGCTTTAGTGTTGATATTTTGAAAGACATGGTTGCTTGTTGATGTGCTTGAGTATTGAAATCTTCATGTCAAAACTAGACTATTTCTTTGAATCATATAAAATTTCAAATGTCCATGCTACAAAGAAAAGAATATGTGATGAACATGTTAGGCAGCATTTCACATCAAAAAAATCTGTTTTTATCATTTACCTACTCGAGGACGAGCAGGAACTAAGCTTGGGGACGCTGATACGTCTCCAACGTATCTATAATTTTTATCGTTTCATGCTGTTATATTATCATTCTTGGATGTTTTACAATCATTTTATAGCAACTTTATATCATTTTTGGGACTAACCTATTGACATAGTGCCCAGTGTCAGTTGCTGTTTTTTGCTTGATTTTTACTTCGCAGAAAATCAATATCAACCGGAATCCAAATGCAACAAAACTTTTTGGTGATTTTTTCTGGACCAGAGGACACACGATGGGCCAAGAAAGTACCTGAGGAGTGCTCCGAGAGGAGCACAACCCACCAAGGGGCGCCTGGGGGCCCAAGCGCGCCCAGGTGGGTTGTGCCCACCTCGGTGGCCTCCCGCACCGCCTCTTTGCTCTATAAATACCCCAATATTCCAGAAACCCTAGGGGAGTCGACGAAAATCAATTCCAGCCGCCGCAAGTTCTAGAAACCATAGATCCAATCTGGACACCATCACGAAGGGGTTCATCATCCTCATTGGTGCCTCTTCGATGATGCGTGAGTATTTCATTATAGACCTACGGGTCCGTAGTTAGTAGCTAGATGTATTCTTCTCTCTTTTGATTCTCAATACAATGGTCTCTTGGAGATCTACTTGATGTAACTCTTTTTGCGGTGTGTTTGTTGGGATCCGATGAACTTTGAGTTTATGATCAGATCTATGTTTTTATCCATTAAAGTTATTTGAGTCTCTTGATCTCTTATATGCATGATTACTTATAGCCTCATATTTCTTCTTCGAATATTTGGTTTAGTTAGGCCGACTAGATCAATTTTTCTTGCCATGGGAAGAGGTGCTTTGTGATGGGTTCGATCTTACGGTGCTTGATCCCAGTGACAGAAGGGGAACCGACACGTATGTATGGTTGCCATTAAGGATAACAAGATGAGGTCTATTTCTACATAAATAGATCTTGTCTACATCTTGTCATCGTTCTTATTGCATTACTCCGTTTTTCATGAACTTAATACACTAGATGCATGCTGGATAGCGGCCGATGTGTGTAGTAATAGTAGTAGATGCAGGCAGGAGTCGGTCTACTAATCTTGGACGTGATGCCTATATAATGATCATTGCCTGGATATCGTCATGATTATTTCAAGTTCTATCAATTGCCCATCAGTAATTTGTTTACCCATGTATGTTATTCTTCTCGCGAGAAGCCACTAGTGAAATCTACGGCCCTGGGTCTCTTCTTTATTATATTTGCCTTCGAGAACTATTTTTATTTGCCTTTTATTTTCCGATCTATTAATCCAAAAACATAAAAACACCTTCCTGCAATTTTATTTTATTTATTTTATCTCGCGTTCCCGCGAGATCTATTTATCCAATTGAAAGATCGTGGATGTCGCCTAGAGGGGGGGGTGAATAGGCGTTTTAAAATATTTACGGTTTAGGCTTGAACAAATGCGGAATAAACCTAACGGTTAATTTGTCAAGCACAAAACCTACAACAACTAGGCTCACCTATGTGCACCAATAACTTATGCTAAGCAAGATAAGCAACTATGTGATAGCAAGATATATGACAAGAACAATATGACTATCACAAAGTAAAGTGCATAAGTAAAGGGCTCGGGTAAGAGATAACCGAGGCACGCGGAGACGATGATGTATCCCGAAGTTCACACCCTTGCGGATGCTAATCTCCGTTTGGAGCGGTGTGGAGGCACAATGCTCCCTAAGAAGCCACTAGGGCCACCGTAATCTCCTCACGCCCTCGCACCATGCAAGAAGCCGTGATTCCACTAAGGGACCCTTGAGAGCGGTCACCGAAACCGTACAAATGGTGATCCTTGGGGGCGGTCACCGAACCCGTACACTTTGGCAACCCTTGGGGGCGATCACCGGTACCCGTCAAATTGCTCGGGGCGATCTCCACAACCTAATTTGAGACCACGACGCTTGCTCGGAGCTTTACACCACAATGATTGAGCTCCGAAAACCACCAACCGTCTAGGGCGCCCAAGCACCCAAGAGGAACAAGCTCAAGGGCACCAAGCACCCAAGAGTAATAAGCTTCTCAACTTGTAACTTACACGTATCACGTGGAGAACTCAAACCGATGCACCAAATGCAATGGCAAGGGCACACGGAGTGCCCAAGTCCTTCTCTCCCAAATCCCACCAAAGCAACTAATGTTAGGGAGGAAAATGAGAGGAAGAACGAAAGAAGAACACAAAAAACTCCAAGATCTAGATCCAAGGGGTTCCCCTCACTTAGAGGAGAAAGTGATTGGTGGAAACGTGGATCTAGATCTCCTCTCTCTTTTCCCTCAAGAACTTGCAAGAATCATTGGAGGGATTGAGAGTTAGCAAGCTCGAAGAAGGTCAACAATGGGGGGAGAACACGAGCTCAAAGGATTAGGTTCATTGGGGAAGAAGACCCCCTTTTATAGGACCTCCCAAATCCAACCGTTATGTGCTCAGGTCGTGCACAAGCGGTACTACCGCTTGGAGGAGCGGTACTACCGCTTAGCACGGCCAAAACAGCCCAAACGAGAGAGAAAACACGAGATTTTGGTCCGGGGCGGTACTACCGCTTAGGAGCCACGGTAGTACTGCTCTAGAGCGGTACTACCGCTCAGGAGCAGCGGTACTACCGCTCTGGAGCGGTAGTAAAAAATTACATCCGCTCTAGTCGCGGTAGTACCGCTGCAGCCTTTACTAAAACAGCCACAACTTTTGCAAACGGACTCCGAATTCAACGAAACCAAGTTTGTTGGAAAGCTAACGACATGGGCTAACACAATATTGATAGAAATATCAAGAATAAGCAAATGAGAAAAGTCCCATAAGAAAATGGTGAGAACCCTTCATCGGATAAGACCGGTAAAACCTCCAACACCGAAAACATCATAGAAGACGCATGCGAACTCCGTTTTCGATGAACTCAAGCTTGTCATCAAGATGACCATAAGCTCTAAGACTCAAAAAGATAACCAAACAAGAACCAAGAAACATGATGCAAGGATGCAATGATTTGAGCTCTTTACTAACGATACGATCAAGCTACCAACTTGAGAGCCCCCTTGATAGTACGGCAAACGATCCTATAACTCGGTCTCCCAACTACCACCACAAGACCGATAAAATAGAAAATCTATCAAGGGAAAACCTTTGCCTTGCACATGGTCCACTCGAGCTAGATGAAGACGATCTTGACTCCCTCAAGTTGGACCACCTTTCTTAATTGCGTTGCTCGATGAAGACTAGATGATTGCTCCCTCATAGTTCACTATGGGTGAGCCACTCTTCGGCACATCTTCACAAGTCCATTGACACCACAATGGATGGCAAGATTCAAGCACTTGATCTCTTCGTGATACTCCACTTGAACTTGCACACGGCAATCTTGATGACGATCACCACTTGATGTCATCCTTTCCATGGGTTGTATAATATCTTCTTCTTGACGCAAGCCCATGGATACGTACCTAACCCCACATACAACTCTCACATAGACCATGGGTTAGTACAAGAAGTGTAATGGACAATGCTTACCATACCATGGGATCACTTGATCCCTCTCGGTACATCTTCTACGCCTTGTGAGTTGATCAACTTGATTCACTCTTGACTTAGTCTTGATCACCCTTGAATCTTTGCAACTCTCTTCATTTGGATGATGTCTTGAAGGTAAATATGAATGATCACACAACCTTCTTCTTCAAGACATGCTTGCAATAAGCTCAGCACTCACATGACCAATCTTTGGATAATTCCTTAATAGCACCTTGGTCAACTAAAAAACTCCTTGAAACCAACACATGGACTTCAAGAAAAACCTATGGACAAATCCTTCAAATACAACTCAAGACAACCATTAGTCCATAGAGATTGTCATCAATTACCAAAACCAAACATGGGGGCACCGCATGTTCTTTCAATCTCCCCCATTTTGGTAATTGATGACAATCACTTTCATGAGAGTTTATATAAGGAATTATGCATCACCATGCAATGCAACAACTAATAGTGCATGCGAATGAGATGCAAATGCTAAGGAACAAAAACAAAGCAAGAAGAGATAACTCTTTAGACTTCTCCACAAAACTCTCTGAAACTTCTCCCCCATTGGCATCGATTGCCAAAATGGGCGAAAATCTAAGAAGGCCAATATAAAGAGTGTTCCTCCATAAATTGTGTATCTCTTAAAAATAGAGTGGAATGCAATACACATATCCAATGGTAAATACTTGGAGGAAGACAAACTATATTGAGACCCAAGATTGCAAAAGAATGATATGCCACAAAGACATAACAAAGAGAGAAACAAGCAATCGAGCAATCAAAAGATACCAATTGAAGCAAGCAATCAAATGATATCAATTGAACCAACTAGACCAAAGATCCTATGAGCCACAAGAATGAAGGATATTATGATATGAGCAAAGGAGTGTTCTAAATAAGCTAGAGAAGCTCCCCATGATTTGTGCACACATAAGAATATTTGTATTTGGATACAAAGTGCACAAAATAGGATCATAGCTCCCCCAAAATCAATAAAAACTTACATCCAGTGCAAGTGAGAATATAGGAAACAAAGCCTAGCGCTTGCAACAAGCACATGGTTGAGCAACAAGTAAAAGAGGCAACTTAAGAATAGGCTCAACCAAAATGATGTGTGTGAGTCAAGGCAATGCACTAGAGAAGACTAATGTACGGATGAGCATTACGCATCAAAATAGTCTTGAAAGAATGAGATACACGGTGCAAGGCATGTCATTCCCACACACAACTAGCAAACGGGTTCACAAGGTCACTAATAAGCATATAAAGAACCTATGCTTGTGACAACCCATGGTGAAGATAGAAGATGAAAGCCTCATCAAGACGAGGGATACCAAATAAGATGGCAAAAGCCTCGTAGAGATAAGCATGAAGAAAAAAAATCTTCACCACACACGAGTGCAACAAGATGCAACGATAGAGAACATGCACTCAAGGCAAAAGCTTTCACAGAGCCACCAAAGAAATAACATAAGAAAGACAGGGTGGACGTGAAAGAGAGGATATCAACTAGAGATGTAATTTCTCTCAAGTGTATAAGGTTCTAGGTAGACGAATTCATGACGATATATATCTACAAAGAAGGATGTACACTCGAAATAGTTACAACACGAAGGAACAAGATATCCACAAGGAAGTCATAAATATACTAATAAGATATTTGCTTGAAAGCATAGCACTTGGCTATATATGGTCTTATTGTATATAAACGAATTCCTACCACACAACCATCAAAGACATCACAACTAGCAACATGAGATCATTGTTGGGATGCTTTGAGAAAGGAAACAAGTATCACAAGATATGAAATGAATATCATGCCAAGATACAACCTACACAAGGTTGAATACAAGAAGGGAAAGCATGAATAGATACTTGTTACCGAGATATCATTGGAAGGATGTAGTAGATACCAATTGAAGGTAGATAGTAGTTCATTGATCATCCTAGCTTGACTCCAATATGCACATGGTGACAACACCTTCCTTGTGAGTGAGCCAAGCATCCAATGCATCTCCGAATGTTCCTAGAAGAACAACATAAACTAAATGGTACCCAAACTCATCGGGACCAAATAGTTAGAAACACCAATACATAGGACAAACTCCACATAAATATGTGCATATAGATATGAAAATGAATTTCATGCACATCTCATCCAAATTGAGAGTAGGTGGAGTTTCCCCTATATATTGAGTCAAAGAAAGAAAGCATGCCAAATGAAATACATGAAGTAAACATGCATGCTCAAGACTTTCAAAACCCGAAACCAAAAGACAAAGAAATGCCAAGTGAAAAGGATACCAAATGGAGAAATCATAACTTGGAAGATATTATTAAAGATACATCAAGGAATGAGATATCCATTGATACACACTAAATTAAAGATGTCAAACTCCCAAAGAGAGGATGGTTCCAAACATACCAAGCTCTCAACAAAGTTTCATGATGGCACAAAGTACCAAAAAGAAATGGCTTGCCTTCCACCAAAACACACTTGATAAGGATCACAAGAAGAGTGAAGAAAAAAAATAGCTCCCCCACGAGTTGTGCATTATATAGGATTTGTATTTGAATACAAAATGCACAAGGTGGGATCACTGCTTTCACTATATCTAGAAAACACTAGACAAGAACAAGAAATAAACAAGATCCACAAGTGGTATGGAAGACAACGGGAGTTGACACAAACCTTGGCAAGAGAAAAGGCAAGTAAAACAAAAGCCAATGTAAAGATGATCAATAAATTCTACCACACATAAATGACTACCAATTGTCGAAAGACAAGAAGTAGATGGAAAGAATTCCTGGTGGTAGATAGCAAGGATATCCAACATCATCTTCACACCACACACAAGCAAATTGCAACTTGTAGAGCTAACATGCCACCTAGGAACAAGATAATCTACAATATCAACATTAGGTGACAACATCTCAAATGTACACATTTTCTAGGCTAGTAATATCCATAGCATATTACTCCCCCATAATGTGATACCAATGAAGAAAACTTAACAAGAGGCAATAAGAGGATCCAACACGAGATAATCAATGGAATTTTTAGAATTTGAATTTCCCATGAGAGATATACCACCTAGCGACTAGATAATCTTGAAATGTCATTACTAGATGGTATTACTCATGTGCACACATTTATAGGATTGTGAGGTGCACAAAGCACACCACTCCCCCATAATGGATATTCCATTAATCTCTCGCAAGAGCCAACTAAGAAATAAACAAGATGCACTAAGGCTCAACGAACAACACACAAGTACATGATGTGCAAACCAACATACACAACGGTAATTTGGAGACACATCATATACAAACACATGCAAGGAACAAAACCAAAACATGCAAAGGGGCAAGTAACTTTCAATGTAAACAATTTAAGTACAAGTTACCGCAAGGAGACACATTGGATATAAGATATAAACTTGATGATTCAATTGACTTGGCTTGAGACAATAAGAGTGATGAAGTCCCCTTAATTCTTCATAATGTAGCCAAGTCTCCAATGCCCTCCAACAACACCTATTGATCAAGTTTGAGCTTGTTGGTCCCCAACCAAGTTGGGTCCTAAGAGGTTAGTCACAATAGGTTTGGCTACCCAAATGGTTCTTTGCTTGACACCACTTTGAGTATCAACAAACTTGGCAAACACATTGCCAACCTTATCCTTACCAAGAAAATAGATATCATCAATAATAATTGGGTTGGATAAGTTACCACTAGTGCATGAAGAAGCGACGTGACCTTTCTCACGACATAAGTAGCAACGTCTACTCTTCACTTTCTTCTCACTTGATTTCTCAATTTGAGAAGCATTAACTTGAGTCTTCTTGGGAAGAGGCCTTTCTTCAACTTGATGTTGAGCATGAGATTGAACTTGTGCCCTCTTCCCTTGTTGCTTGACACTAATGGCCTTCTTCTTCAATGGGCAAGATCTAACATGATGCCCTTCTACTTTGCACTTGAAGCAAACAATCTTGGTCGAATTCTTGACTTGTTCTTGGCCCTTCTTTTTGTTCATGTTGGACTTCTTCTTCTTATTGGAGTTGAATCCAAGTCCACCTTTGTCATTGGGGGATTTTTGCACACTCAAGATATTGTTGAGTGTGGATTTCCCTTCATGACACTTTTCCAAGTCTTTCTTCAAAGAAGTGACTTGGGCCTTGAGCTCTTTGATTTCCTCTACATGGTTAGTCTCAACACAAGTACTAGAGGAAGTATAAGCTTCATCGTTAGAGCAACAAGGCAAGGAAAGCAATTCATCACAAGATGTACCAACATTGTGAGTAGATGAATTACAAGGACTAGCACATGGCAATATACTATTTTGACTAGAAGTAGTGCTAGTATCCACATGAGGCTTACTAGATGTTACCTTAGCAATCATGGCCTCATGAGCTATCTTTAGCACACTATGGGATACTAGAAGATCATCATGAGAGCTTGAGAGCTTTTCATGACTTTCTTCCAATTTCCCATAATTGCAATATAGCACCTCAAGTTGAGCCCGTAGCTCAACATTCTCCTTCAAAATGGATGCTTCACAAGTAATAGAATTAGTAGCACAAGCATCATCATTAACAACAAGAGGAGAAGGCAACTTGGCAAGATCTTTTAAATAAGAAGCTTCAAGTTGAGCATGAGACTCGGTGAGTTTGATGAGCTCACCCTTGATGACCCTTGAGCCATTTTCGAGGTGCTCAAAATCCTCAAGGAGTCTAGCATGAGCAACTTCAAGCTTAGCATTTTTAGTTTCAAAAACATTGGCCACCTTAAGAGCTCTATCAGTAGATTCCTTCACTCTAGACAATTCTAGAGCAAAAGTCTCCTCAAGAGATTCCTTGGTGGTTTGTTCAAGTTCAAGAGCTTGAGAGAGGTCCACAATCTCATTAGCGTAATCACGCCCATGACCTTCCATTTTATCAATGGTGGCCTCATGCTCCTCTAGATGAGATTCCAACTCCTCAATGTATTTTTTGCCATCAATGGCAATGGACATTATTTCCATGAAGTTGGAACGAGCAATTTTATTTTTATGAAGAGCTTTAAAAATCATTTCCCCCTTAGTTTTTAAGGAGGCAACATTATCATTCTCTTCATTATTATCCTCATCATCATTAGCATCAACATCATCATCAAGAGACATATTGAGGTACAAAGTAGGAGATACCTTTGACGCCTTAGCCATAAGGCAAAAAGCAATAGATGATGATGTAGGATCCCTTGAGGCACCATTAAACACCACATCTTGTTCCATGGAGTGTTCGGTTTCCACTACATGTTAGTACAACAATTCGAGAAAATAGATGCATTTTTATCATGGCAACAAGACATAGCAAGCATATCATCATGAGATTTAGTCAAGCAATTTCTACATGATATGCAAGGACTATCAACACAAGCATGTGAAACATTTGGAGTGCTTGAAGTGTTAAAGCCCAAAGAAGGAGCATTGCAATAATATAGTGATGAAGGATCATCCACAATAAGCATACTATCATCATTGCAATGACCAACACTACTCACCATGTCATTACCTTGTGGCAAACCACATGTAGGTGAAGTAGAAGAAGTTGAGAAGACTATACGACCGGAGGTGGAGGGAGAACAAACATCCCCACAAATCTTGGACACACCATATTTATCTTGAAGCTTCGTCCACAACTCATGAGCATCTCGAAACGGCATGAGTTGAAATATAACTACATTGCTCAAAGCATCGAAAAGCACATTAGAAGCTTGAGCATTGAGATAAAAGTTTTTCTCATCCTCTAAAGATAATCTTTGGGGATCCTTTGGAGGAGAAAAACCCATATCTACAATTCGCTCTAAATTTGGGTCCATGACCCTAAAGAGATTAAGCATGCGAATTACCCAAACATCAAAATTTGTGCCATCGAAACTAAGAGTGTCAGAGAATCCTAATCCCCTAGTCGACATATTTACTCTCTAGGTGGTAAAGCCTAATAAAGAGAGACGAGGCTCTGATACCAATTGAAAGATCGTGGATGTCGCCTAGAGGGGGGGGGGTGAATAGGCGTTTTAAAATATTTACGGTTTAGGCTTGAACAAATGCGGAATAAACCTAACGGTTAATTTGTCAAGCACAAAACCTACAACAACTAGGCTCACCTATGTGCACCAACAACTTATGCTAAGCAAGATAAGCAACTATGTGATAGCAAGATATATGACAAGAACAATATGACTATCACAAAGTAAAGTGCATAAGTAAAGGGCTCGGGTAAGAGATAACCGAGGCATGCGGAGACGACGATGTATCCCGAAGTTCACACCCTTGCGGATGCTAATCTCCGTTTGGAGCGGTGTGGAGGCACAATGCTCCCTAAGAAGCCACTAGGGCCACCGTAATCTCCTCACGCCCTCGCACAATGCAAGATGCCGTGATTCCACTAAGGGACCCTTGAGGGCGGTCACCGAACCCATACAAATGGTGACCCTTGGGGGCGGTCACCGAACCCTTACACTTTGGCAACCCTTGGGGCGGTCACCGGTACCCGTCAAATTGCTCGGGGCGATCTCCACAACCTAATTGGAGACCCCGACGCTTGCTCGGAGCTTTACACCACAATGATTGAGCTCCGAACACCACCAACCGTCTAGGGCGCCCAAGCACCCAAGAGGAACAAGCTCAAGGGCACCAAGCACCCAAGAGTAATAAGCTTCTCAACTTGTAACTTCCACGTATCACGTGGAGAACTCAAACCGATGCACCAAATGCAATGGCAAGGGCACACGGAGTGCCCAAGTTCTTCTCTCCCAAATCCCACCAAAGCAACTAATGCTAGGGAGGAAAATGAGAGGAAGAACGAAAGAAGAACACGAAGAACTCCAAGATCTAGATCCAAGGGGTTCCCCTCACTTAGAGGAGAAAGTGATTGGTGGAAACATGGATCTAGATCTCCTCTCTCTTTTCCCTCAAGAACTAGCAAGAATCATTGGAGGGATTGAGAGTTAGCAAGCTCGAAGAAGGTCAACAATGGGGGAAGAACACGAGCTCAAAGGATTAGGTTCATTGGGGAAGAAGACCCCCTTTTATAGGACCTCCCGAATCCAACCGTTATGTGCTCAGGTCGTGCACAAGCGGTACTACCGCTTGGAGGAGCGGTACTACCGCTTAGCACGGCCAAAACAGCCCAAACGAGAGAGAAAACACGAGATTTTGGTCCGGGGCAGTACTACCGCTTAGGAGCCACGGTAGTACTGCTCTAGAGCGGTACTACCACTCAGGAGTAGCGGTACTACCGCTCTGGAGCGGTAGTAAAAAATTACATCCGCTCTAGTCGCGGCAGTACCGCTGCAGCCTTTACCAAAACAGCCACAACTTTTGCAAACGGACTCCGAATTCAACGAAACCAAGTTTGTTGGAAAGCTAACGACATGGGCTAACACAATATTGATAGAAATATCAAGAATAAGCAAATGAGAAAAGTCCCATAAGAAAATGGTGAGAACCCTTCATCGGATAAGACCGGTAAAACCTCCAACACCGGAAACATCATAGAAGACGCATGCGAACTCCATTTTCGATGAACTCAAGCTTGTCATCAAGATGACCATAAGCTCTAAGACTCAAAAAGATAACCAAACAAGAACCAAGAAACATGATGCAAGGATGCAATGATTTGAGCTCTTTACTAACGATACGATCAAGCTACCAACTTGAGAGCCCCCTTGATAGTACGGCAAACGATCCTATAACTCGGTCTCCCAACTACCACCACAAGACCGGTAAAATAGAAAATATATCAAGGGAAAACCTTTGCCTTGCACATGGTCCACTCGAGCTAGATGAAGACGATCTTGACTCCCTCAAGTTGGACCACCTTTCTTGATTGCGTTGGCTCGATGAAGACTAGATGATTGCTCCCCCATAGTTCACTATGGGTGAGCCACTCTTCGGCACATCTTCACAAGTCCATTGACACCACAATGGATGGCAAGATTCAAGCACTTGATCTCTTCGTGATGCTCCACTTGAACTTGCACACGGCAATCTTGATGACGATCACCACTTGATGTCATCCTTTCCATGGGTTGTATGATATCTTCCTGTTGACGCAAGCCCATGGATACGTACCTAACCCCACATACAACTCTCACATAGACCATGGGTTAGTACAAGAAGTGTAATGGACAATGCTTACCATACCATGGGATCACTTGATCCCTCTCGGTACATCTTCTACGCTTTGTGAGTTGATCAACTTGATTCACTCTTGACTTAGTCTTGATCACCCTTGAATCTTTGCAACTCTCTTCATTTGGATGATGTCTTGAAGGTAAACATGAATGATCACACAACCTTCTTCTTCAAGACATGCTTGCAATAAGCTCAACACTCGGATGACCAATCTTTGGATAATTCCTTAATAGCACCTTGGTCAACTAAAAAACTCCTTGAAACCAACACATGGACTTCAAGAAAAACCTATGGACAAATCCTTCAAATACAACTCAAGACAATCATTAGTCCATAGAGATTGTTATCAATTACCAAAACCAAACATGGGGCACCGCATGTCTTTCACCAATCTACTACAGTTTTATCTATCATTTACCCGTGAGGGATTGACAACCCCTCTCTTACGTCGGGTTGCAAGTATTTGTACTTTGTGTGCAGGAGTTGTTTACGTGATGTTGCGTGATTCTCCTACTGGTTCAATAATCTTGGTCTCATCACTGAGGGAAATACCTACCGTAGTTGTGCTGCATCATCCCTTCCTCTTTGGAGAAATAACGACGTAGTTCAAGCCGCATCAGCTCTCTGCTGGTTTCCCGATTTGAGAATTTATAGAGCTGGAATTAGGTCAAACGGAGGAATGAGTGGACCACAAGTTACATGGGCGCGCCTACCGCCTGGGCTCGTCCATGTGACTTGTGGCCTACTCTTTCGCCTTCTGGCCTCCTCCCGAAGCTTTTAGGGTATCTTATGTCTAGAAAAAATGCGTCAAAAAGTTTCGTGGCTGTTGGACTTTGTTTGGTACTGATTTTCTAGAAAAGCAAAAACAGGCAAAAAACAACAACTCGCACTTGGCACTAATTTAATTGGTTAGTCCCAAAAAATGATATTACATTGCATATAAAACATTTAAGACTGATACTATAATAACATGGAACAATCCAAAATTATAGATACGTTGGAGACTATCTATGTATACCTAAAATGTACCAATATATGTGAACAATATAGACACGTGTTGAAGAAAAACAAAGAAAATCGGTGAAAACCATATAAATGAAAGAAAAAACACCTAAGAAATGAAGGAAACAAAAATCAGGAAGAAAACCATGAAAATCCACGAGGAAACAACGAAAAAAGGAAAACAAAAAACACCAAAAAAACTAATAAAACTAAGAAAGGAAAAATAATAAAAAAACATAATAGAAAGTACAAAATATAAACAAAGAAATAAACTAAAGAAAAATCGAAGAAAAACGAGGAAAGGGAAAAGAAAAGAAAAGATAACCTGCAGATAGTTAACGGTGAAAAAACTCATGAATAAACAATAAAAATCCGGAAGAAAAACAAAAAGAAACTCCCCAAAGTCTACACCTAGCGGTCGAAACACGAACGAACGAAACCCGAAAGCAAAGGGTGAACAGAATGAAAACCTAACAAAACGGACTGGTCAAATAAGAAAGATGTCGGAAACACTAATTGAGGAGTACTCCTTCCTAATCACTTCCACCTTCTAAGGTTGCGATAGGTGGAGTCGCAACCTGAGAGTTTTCCCTTTTTTCGTACATCTTTTTATTAAAAGTATTTTATCTCTTAAACCATGTGTCCAAATCTCAAACCGTTTTCATCGTTGAATTTCTCTCGTCAAGATCAAACTAGATCACATGTTGATAGGTTTGAATGGAAAAAAAATTACGAAAAAACCAGACGAAAAAGCAACACCGGGAGCACATTTTTTTCATTTTCGAAAGCCGCTTCCGAGAGGCATGGCCATGCCTCTCGCGGAAGGAAAGAAATGAAAACACGTTTTTCCCGTTTTCGAGATGCACGGCCTCTTGCGGAAGCAAAAAAACCGGTGGAAAACTAAAAAGTTGTGCCTCTCGCATTTTTTTATTTTTTTATCGAAAAGCTAAGAAAGACCGGTGAAAAATCAAAAAGTCAAAAGAATTTATCTAGAAAGCAGAAAACGCGTGTAAAACAAAAAAAACAGAGATAGCGCCTAGAGCGTGACATGTGACGGCGCTTTAGAGCATGACGCACTCTCAGCCCATCACAAGTGACCCTTAGGTAACCTTATGTAGGAGTGCTTCTCAATTACTCCCTCCGTTCCTAAATATTTATCTTTTTAAAGATTTTAAATGAACTATCACATACAGATGTATATAGACATATTTTAGAATTTAGATTCACTTATTTTGTTTCGTATATAGTCACTTGTGAAAATACAAATATTTACAAACGGAGGGAGTAATTGCTTTTGAGCCACCGTTCCGACCAAGTCGTGGAACATACAGACGCATCCACGCGTCTCCGGAGCCCAGCCCAGCCCATCTCATCCAAAAACCAGGCACCGAGTGTCGACAGTGGCGGCCTGCCGCAACTGAGGGCGTGTCGGCAGCGCGCGATGTGCCGCCGATTATTACCTTTAAACAAGTCCAGCCTCTGGTCTCTAGACGCAAAGAATCCAGATCCCTGGTCCTTATCCAGAAGAAGGCGAGGCCCGCATGTCAGCCTTCCACGCTGCAAACCCCGGCGCCACGCGACCTGGCGAAAACCACGGGCAGCAGCTCCGGTTCCACCAAAGAGCCGCGGAATGGAGCCCCCAAACGGCGAGCCATCCTCACGGCCACCGTGCAACATATAATCCTTCGTGCAGTCCAACAAAACAACATCAAGAAAGTGTACCCATCGACGCACAAAGCATACACGAGGGTGAAGAAGAGATGGATCCAGCCGAGGGCCGAAGGATACTGGTGGCCGTGGACGAGGGCGACGAGAGCGTCCACGCGCTGCGATGGTGCCTCACCAACTTCGCCACGCGCGGCGACGGCGAGCTTGCCCCCCCGGACACCAGCGTCCTGCTCCACGTCCGGCCCACGCCGCCCACCTACTCCGTGCTCGACGCCTCCGGTACGTACGTTTTCTCTCTTCACGAAGCGATCCTACGCTCATCCCGGCGTCAGGAACTAACCGGCCTGCACCGTAAGCCTCGCTAGGCTATCTGTTTGCCAATGAGGCGACCGCCGCGATCGACGGGTACAGCCGGGCGGTGGCGGATGCGGTGGTGGACAAGGCGCAGAAGCTCTGCGCGCTCCACAGCAAAGAGAACGCCGCGGTGAAGGTGAAGGTGGATGTGAAGGTGGCGGTTGGGGACGCCCGGAGCGTCATCTGCGACATGGTGGACAAGCTCGGAGACGACGTGCTGGTGATGGGGAGCCATGTATGGCTTTCTCAAGAGGTAATTCTTTCTGACTTCTGTACTGTGCCACACGCTGCACTCCAGCCTGCAGTGAGACCAGCGGGATTGCTGAACTGATAATTACTTTTAGCTATTCTAATGTGCACTCCACTTCAGGCTTCTGTCAAACTAGTGCTCGTGTGACCGAGGATTCTCGTTGGTTTTGCAGGGCTCTCCTCGGGAGTGTCAGCGATTACTGCGTCAGGAACGCCAACTGCCCCGTTCTCATCGTCAAGTCGAAATAACAGGACGAACTGTTCTTGGGAGATTAGCAGTGATGCCCGTACTTGCATTTGCTGTTTGGCATTAAATTTCTTTCTACTAGTACTACTCTAGTGTGCTTGGCATTAAATATACAACGTAGTTGTCATAGTGCTTAATAAAGTTGCCATGCGGCAATTTTAGTTTGTAGAGCATGACAATTTAAGTATTTTGATGATGACAACTCAAGTACTTTGACCATGAAAATTATTTTTTATAAACCATGACAATTTTAAGTGCATGGATCACGACAATTTTAGTTTATGGTTCATGGCAAGTCTAATTTCTTAATTTCCTGTTTTATATTATGTAAAAATTTACCTTCAAATGTATAAGAAAATAGCTGAAACATATCATGACAACTTCAGTGTAAATACCATGGTAATTCATGTGCAATAGACATGACAACTTTTAACTAAAATATCATCAAAATACATTGATATGATATCTAGTTTCGAAGATCTCGTCGCGAGAGATTTAATGGTGAAAACGGATCTTCAATCAGATTTTTCATTTAAGAGATAAAACATTAAAAAAAATGAAAATCCAAAAATATTTTCACATGCATGCCGTGACGTGGCGCAGTCTGTGTGTTATAGGGCGTGTGGGCGGGTTTGTCTCCCACCACACGTATGGGCGTTAGCGTTGTCCATTACAAAAATCGGGCAAAAACCAAAGTAGACATACCACAACGAACTACTTACACGGTATGAAATTCCACGTCCGCACGGGTGACCCACCAAATGCACTACTTAACACGGCATGAAACTCCACGTCCGCGCAAGCGGCCCACGAAACGGTCTCAACACATATAACCCTTAAACGCGACAGTGAAGCGTGCAAGAAGACAACATTCATAAAAAGTAACATGGCAGTGGAGCCTGAGTTGTAGCTGCCCACGGTGGCCGGTGGAGGGCTCGACAACCCTTTTACGGAAGGCGGCCGTGCTGGCCTCCCCGGCGGAGAAGGCGTCGAGGCTAATGGCTTCAACGGTATTTTCTTTTGTAGCTACTGGGACATAATCAAGGAAGAGATCGTGGATGTTTTTCATCAATTTCATAGTTTGTCGGGAGCAAACTTTGCTGGGATCAACTCGGTCCTTGTCGCGCTGCTGCCAAAAAAGGATGGTGCCGAAGCAATGGGGGATTTCAGGACTGATCGCTAAGGTTCTTCATGTGTCTGTCAGAGAAAGTTGGCTTGCTCATCTCGCCGGCGCAGAGCGCGTTTATGAAGACAAAGTGCCTAAATGATAATTTCCTGTACATCCAAAACCTCGTCTATTCCCTCCACCACAAGAGAAAACCAGCACTTCTAATCAAGTTAGATGTTACAAGGGCCTTCAATTTTGTATCTTGGGAGTTGATCCTTGAGTTTCTTCGCGAGATGGGGTTCAGTGCACGCTGGCGAGACTGGATTGCTTTGCTTCTGTCATCCACATCATCGTATTTCTTGGTTAATGGGGCACCAAGAGTTTCAGTTAGACATCGCCGCGGGCTCAGGCAAGGTGACCCCCTGTCGCCGCTGCTATTCATCCTCGCAACTGACGCTCTGCACCGTCTGATCGCCAAAGTTATCGAGGATGAGATACTAGCTCCACTGCCAGGGCGAGAGGTCAAGCTGCGTGTTAGTTTTTACGCTGATGACGTAGTGATTTTTGCAAACCTTGGCCGAAAAGATTAACACTACACTCTTTGAGGCAATACCACAAGCACCTGGTGCACTCGAGAGCCGTGTGCGAGTGGGTCGCCTGCTCGGGAAGGTGTCGACAAGGCCATCGGGACCGCGCCGGTGCTGCGCACGGGAAGCTGGGAGCCGGGGAGATCCGGCAAGGGAGTAGGGAGGAAGGGGAGGAAGCTCGGCGATGTCGACATCCGTGAGGCTGTCGACGACGTTGGTTGAGAAGGTGCACGACGTGACAGTAGCAATGGGGTATCAGACGACTGTTGGAGGTCGATGGGGAGGCTCCGGCTGACAGCCGTCCTCCTGGGACCCTTTCGGTCGGCCAGCAGGGATCTGGCGATATGGTCTCTGCATCCATGGAGGCCACCAAGTAGAGGAGGACGACAATGATGGGCCACTCCCTTGACCTCTCGGCGTGTGGCGCCCTCATATGTAGGGGCAGCGACCGGAGCAGCCATTGGCTGATGCACTGTAAAGTTCTCCGTCGTGAGCGCACAACGGGCCTGTGGCCTCTCATCACACAAGGCGTTAGCGCTAATTATGCAGCGTGGGATCCCTTGTTGCTACTCTTGCGAACGTGGGAATGACGGAGTTTTTGTCCGCCCAGAAAAAAAATGCTAAACGAAGTTTCTGATGTGGGTTACTGTAATATCGACGGTTAGATGAAATTATGTGATCTGATAAGGAGGTTGTAATTCTTCTGTGTTGTTATGTGTAGGCTAGATTGGGTGCACTTAGCGATGAATATGTTTGCTTGTTTAATAGTAGTATAGATGAATGGACTGGGACTGGCCTTTTTTGGGTATGTAGCCACGCTGGCTAGTCATTGAGGAATGGGTAGGAGCGACCATGTTGGGGAGCCACATTCGTTCGCTCGATCGAGCCATCCAAGTGAACTATTCGCTGAGTGTGCGAACCTTAAAATCTATCTATTTCCCAACTGTTGTGCGCTACATTCAGAGTTGGGTAATCACCCATTCCAGGTGTGGAGGGTGATTCATGTCGGCCTCCCGGTGCTCAAGCAGGGCCACACACGGAGCATCGGGAATGGGGAATCGATTAAGGTTTGGAGTAACTGGTTACCTAGGAATAATATGTGTCGGACCCTTTTCCCAGTCTCGGCAAATCCACTAGAATTTGTTTCAGAGCTAATTGATAAACATTCTCATACATGGAACTATGATGCAGTCAATCCGCACTTGTGTCCGATGGACGCGCAAGCTATTCTGAATATTCCGCTGAGCACGGCCTTGAGTGATGACTGCTGGCTTGGCATTATGAAAGGTTCGGGACTTTTTAGTTCGATCCGCCTACCACATGCTTGCTAACACAAAAAGAAGAAGGGGTGATTGGTTGGATGCTAGACCGAGCAGCTCAGACATGGGGAAGTCGCAGCAACAATAGACAAAGCTATGGTCAACCAAGGTGCCGGCCAAATTAAGTGAGATCATTCGCGTGGAGTTTGGCAAAAAACAGTATACCTACCGACGAAACTCTGAAGAGGAGGCATATTTCTGAAGATGATTTATGTGCGATTTGTAATGCTTCAGTCGACTCTTGGCATCATGTGCTAGTTAAGTGTCAGATGTCTAAGTGTGTGTGGGCACTGATGGAAGAGGAGCTTGTTGAACATGTTATTGCATGCACTTCTTCGGATGCGGAATTGTGGTTGGCACATCCACAGGACACTATGAGTGAGCAAGATTTTGTTGAAGTCCTTGTTACACTATGGGCAATTTGATGGATGCAATGAAAAGTGAAGCACGGACAAATCTAATAGAGCCCATTGTCCACCAGAACTTTTCTTAAGAGTTTCCTAGAAGGTTTAGCGCTTGCTCCAGACAGCAAAAGGGTTATTGTGGCTAGTCCAAACCCAAGAGTGCTAAGATGGATAAAATCACTAATTGGAGGAACAAAGATAAATGTGGATGTTGCCGTATCTCGCCATGGCGAATGAGTTTTTTTTTCTGTGATGCAACCTGCCATGATGCTAATGGAAGATATATGGTGCTTCACTCACTTGTTTTCAGGGGCTGGTAGACCTGGAGATTTTAGAAGCTCACGCATGCTGTGAAGCTCTCTCCCTTGCAGGCAATCTTTACATTCAAAGGGTCAGGATAGCTCTTTCGAGTTCCTTCCTTGTCTTCGTCAAGCTGTCATTTTCTTCCTCGCCTATCTCAAGCACCGCCGCCGCGCTTCTAACCTAGCCTCTACCTCCCGAGGCCGCCACCGCCGCTCTTCTTCCCGGCCCATGGCGACTACCTCGACACCGGCCATCCCGACTCGACATCGACCACGGCGTCCCTCGCCCGGCTACCTCGATCACGGCTACACCACCCTATACTCTCGGTTACCTCGACATCAGCACAAAGGGCTATCACCTTGCTTGAGCAACCTTGTCGGTTTCCACTCCAGCCACGACTTCTGCGATGCATCGACTGTTATGACTGTTTGGGGATGTCCGTCGGCTTACCTTCTGATTCTTCTCCCATCTCACCAACTACGTCGCTACCGTTGTGACTGCGGGGGACGTTGAGTATCGTGATTAGATTGGAAACATAGTATAGACTAGGAAATATTGTAGCTTGCCTTGTACTCCAAAAAGATCATGTACTCCTATATATATGCCCATGAGGCTCAAGCAATAATCAATGATTCCATAAATCCCTCTGTATCCCTTCTAACACCTCTCTTTTCTCTCTAACAGGGAGGTTTGAGGGTCGGTGTTGGAGATGCCCTAAGAGCATCTCTAACAGACTCCTTAAATCGCGGACTTGTAAAGTGAGTTTATAGTTCGCGGAATGCCTTGGATGCGGGCCAAAAACAACCGCGGCAGAACAAAAAGCGAAAATTAAACTATAAATTTTGAAATCAAAACTTCACGACAGAAATCGAACAACTTCAGTAGAACTAGTAGCGTTCATAGTTCTTGATCATCATACATATTTCATACATAATCTATTTGTACAAAATAGATCAGAGGAGCGGCGGCCATCGTAAACCCTACTGCCAAAATTTGGCTCACCGGAGCCATCCGGGTGCGGCGGTAACGATGCAGCGGTGGAGGAGCTCAGTGGTCGGAGTAGGAGGAGATAAGGTCAGCGTACATGTCATCCTGCTCCTTGGCTTCGCGGCGCCATGCGTCCAAGTTCTTGTCGAAGTCCTGCGCCTTCAAGAGCCCCTACTCGAGGAGGACTGCGTCGCGGTCGGCTATTTGTCGACGGCGCTGCTCTGCCTCCTCCTCCTCCTGCGCACTGCGCGAGACGATGGCCCGCTCGAAGATGTCTGCCTCCGCCGAGGGGTGAAAATCCTCCGGCCCGATAATGCCACCGCCCGGCCACACCGGATCCGCCTCGAGCTTCCACTTCACCACGCGAAGCGGCGGGAGCTCCTCCGGCTCCCTTTTCACCGGCATGAGGAGCGACGTACGGGAGCTCGAATCCCTGACGGAGCTGCCCGCGGCGGAGGAGCTGCCACGCCAGAGGATAGACGCGCCTTCATGTGGTCGTACTCCTCTGTCTCAGGGCGGAGGAGCGACGGCGGCGCCTCTAGGCCGCGGTTCGTGTACTTTCGGGTGACTCGTTTCCTCGCGCCGTTGGCTTTGACGCAGTGCTGCCGCTCGGGGTCGTCGTTGCCGCCGGAGCGGCGGCCCGAGCTCCACACCCGCGCCACATGGTGGCTGCGGCGGCGGATTCGAGTCACCGGCGGCGAGGAATCGAGAGAGGAGAGGGGAGACGGGGATTGCGGCTGCGCGCGGATAGGGTTCCGACCCGTATTCTAGCTGCAAACCTGTAGATTTATGGGCCGGACGACTATACGGGCTCTGGTCTGGCCCAAAATAGGGGCCAAATCCATATAGTCGCCGGATTTTTACAGTTTGCGTGTTTTTAAGGCGTCTGTTAGAGATGCTCTAACTCTACATACCGCATGGATTGTGAGGTTTAGTTCATTTGGTCAAACTGACGTCCCACTCCCACGTAGAGTAGAGTAGAGACGTACAATGCTTAATCAAACAAAAGTGGCATGGCACATGAATCACGCCATATATTGCAAACGGAATACTTATACTAGCAAGCAATCACGACCTAAACACTAACCACCTGTTTTGTTGCAAGGTTACAACTAAGGAAACCCAGTGTTGGCATGAGATAACTAATGCAAGCAGATCTTTCTTTAGATTTTTTCCCCTTCTGATCATATGAATGCAATGCAAAGCCATATATAGTAGAGTACATCTAGAATATGTGTGCATGACCCTTCAACTGATGCGTGCAAAGCAACAGAATCGCTTGAGCAAGAAGCGAAGTGTCCTTTTCAAACAGGGGAGAGTTGGGTTCCGGACCAACCAGGGCGCCGGTTGGTCGAACTGGATTATTAGGCTGGTCACAATGGGGAGGAACTTAGGAGTAACATCACACACTCCAATACAACTTTGCTTATGTGGCACATATTTAATGAATAGAGAGGTGCTTGTGGTAACTAGCTAAGTTACCGGAACATCACACATTTCAAGAAACAATGAGTCTATAACCTAATAAATACATCGTTGCATGACACTACATAGATGTTCCTACCCACTATGGAGGTAGTAACATAGTCTAGGGAAGTGTGTAAGTTACTAGCTTATGTTCTTGCCCATTGTGACCAGCCTTAGTAGATTACAACGTGCCGGCTGGTCCAAGGAGGAGACAAGTTACTTGGACTGACTAGATTTATTAGCATGCCTCCTGCAGGCTGCAGCTGCAGATCGAAGCTTCGTGCTGACCTGGTTGGTGCACATCCCTCTCCGATCAGACCGAAGCCACCATGGATTCCTATCGACCACCGTCGCTACGGCAGCAGGTTGGCCAGGGCTCAAGTCGCACGCCATACTGTCGCTCCTTGGCCTCACTTGAGCTGTTGAGCATGCAGCTAGACCCCGGAAGAAACTGACTCATGGTGCTGCCTAATTTGATGTGACCTTTCTTCTTGGACAGGGGATGGCGATGGGTAGTGCACTAGTGCTACTATAACAGTGTCCCCAAACGGAGCCAGAAACAATCATCTATTATTTGTGCTAAAAAAATCTCCTAGGAGTACTGTACTATTCATTCGGTCTCAAAATAAGTGACGCTGATTCAGTACACGGAGGAAGTACTAAGCAGTGTCTTGGTAAGAGCATCTACAACCAAACTTTGCAAATCCGGCCCCTCAAATACCCGCACTAACCGGTCAGGCCTCAAATTTACCTTCTCACGACCGGACACCTCAATTATCATATCTTAAATCCATACAAACTCATGCGACTACGACGATGCATTACACACATCGTCTGTCTACTTCATCACTACTAACATGTCATCGGACTACCAAAATTTGGCATGTTTGGCGATGGTAGAGATCATCCACGGTTGCCCTTGCCGTCCTTCTCGCAGAAGTACTGATCCAGGACGCAGTAGGGATCGAGCCGGATCTGCTCGTCGTAGCTATCCTCCTTCACCTCCTTCAGTGGTAGTCCGACCATGGCACGGACCGTCCGATTCTGCTCTCGGGCGAGGGTGCACGTGTTCCTCCGCTGTCGTTTCTTTGTAATGCGGGCGCGGATGGCTTCCTCCTCTGCGACCACCCGCGCCGTCGCATCAGTTGCCTCCGCCGCCGCCAATTTCGTCTCGATACAGGCCTCAGCGGCCCTTATCCTCTCCTTCCCACGGCGGGCCGCCCGATCCCTGTGGAACTCATAGTCTGCCCGACCGGTGATGGGGAAGGAGAGATTTTCTGGCTGCCGGGACTGCGATGATCCAGCCCCAGAGGATCCGAGCGCCCATTGAGCCGACACTATGGAGTCGCACCGGATAGATCCGCCTGTCGACCGGGCGCTGTCCTCCCAGGAGCGGCGGAGTGCAATGCGGACCGCTATTGCCTCTTCCAACCCACACGGGATGAGACCCCAGTCGATGGATCCACACTGGTGGAAGTCAGATCTGCTGCCCATCATGCCGAAAAAGGCCGAAAATCGCCGAAGGTGAGCTTGGTGGCGGAGGGAGTCGAGAGGAGTGGAGTATGAAGTGGCTAGGGTTTGGACGGGCGAACGGACGTGGACGAATATATGTGGGGTCGGGTGGCCAGCGTGGGCCGGGTCCGGCGTGGCGGACGCGCCCAGGCGCGCCTGGCACCCCTTTATCCGCCACATGTTTGGGCTGAATATGAGGGGTGTCGGTCAGCCAGGATGTTTGAGGCCCGTTTGAGGCGTTTGTCCGAGTCAAAATTTCATGATTGGCCAGTGACCGGGCGGGCTGTCTAGGCGTTTGAAGTGGGTTTGGGGCGTCCGACTGTAAATGCTCTAAGCTATGCATGCAATTTATTCGTTTGCTAGGACGGGGGTAGATTAGCCGTGACTTGTAACTCGTGCAAGTTAGCAACAACTACTATCTCCGTCCTGGTTTATTGGTCTCTTTTGTATTTTGGATCAAATTTTAACTAAAGATTTAACTAATAAAATATTATTGCATGTCACAAAAAATATATCCTTGAATTCGTATTTAACATAGTTTTCAATGATATTATTTTTTATGACATGCATTAATATTTTATTAGTTAAAATTATAGTCAAAATTTGACACAAAAATATGATGAGACCAATAAACCAGTACGAAGGTAGCACACCATTTTTTTTAAGAAGGATAACCCCAACCTCTGTATCCGAACGATGCATGCAGCATGCAGATTTTTTTTAAAGGAGGTAGCACACCATAAGCACGAAATAGATTGGTTGTCACTTGTACTAGCAACTGCACCATTGATATTACTGCTCCATCACAAAAAGTAAGCAAAAGAACTACTACGAAATCGTTGCAGTGTTGATTAATAACTAGGCAGCATGACCATCGAGGAATAGACAAGCAAGTTCCTCTCAAGCAAAGCATACGGCCCGGTGGCTTGGGTGTGGAGAAGACACAGACACGGGCTATGTACACCGCTTCCATGCGTTTCCATGGGATTGCGAATAGTACTCCCTCCGTTTCTTTTTACTCCGCATATAAGATTTGGTCAAAGTCAAACTACACAAAGTTTGATCAAATTTATATAAAAAAAATATGTACATCTACAATATTAAAACTATATAATATGAAAATACATTTCGTGGTGCATCTAATAATGTTGATTTCATATTGTCAATGTTTATATTTTTTAATATAAAATTAGTCAAACTTTACAAAGCTTGACTTTGACCAAACCTTATGTGCTGACTAAAAAGAAACGGAGAGAGTACTACTCAAAGACTGTTGTTGTGACTCGAGCGTCAAGAGTAAGGATTACTGTACATAAAGTAAGGTTGGCATAGACTGTGCTTTGCAGCAATGATGCTTGGAAGTAGAAGCATGGCAATTATGAGTGTCACTAGCTACTACTAGATGCTATACTAGTAAGTACCGGAGCCACCATCACGGTGGGGCCAGCACTCTGCCAAACTCTGTCCGTAGAAGTCCATATTCTCCCTGTCCAATATTTCCCAGCATTGATTGGTTGACCTCAACATGTTTCTGTCTTTGTTTTTCTTATATATATATATATATATTCATGGTATTATTGAAGATGGACTTTATTTAATTTTTTGCGAGGGATACTAGAGATGACCCATGTCTCCGGACACAATGCTTTTGGTCTGAAAATCTGCGACGTGCAGGATGATCACCGGTACTACAATGAGCAAACATGATCTCGTCAACTTCGTAGGTGCATTTAACCAAATCGCATACACACAGGAGACAGCCCATCAAGCTCAGCACAGCTATATAGTACGTAGTACTATTAGTTTGCTGCTCGTTTGTTTTAATGCAAAACCCAACAGGGGAATTGTTTCAAAAAAAAAAAAACCAACAGGGGAGAGGCCCCGCTTCATCAGACGCGCTTGGGATTATTCTAGGGCTACTAGCCGGCCAACTAATGCTCTGCAACCCCCGCAAAAAAAAAAAATGCAACAACAGTAGTGCTATAACGGAGACTTGGATTCTGTTCCAAGCTAGCTACCGATCTCATGAGGAATGAACGAGCACGCAGCGCAGCAGCCGGCCGGCCGGAGCGCGAAATGGTCGCACGTCGTATTCGGTCGGAGCTGAGACAAAAAGTACGCATACATACATCTATCAGCCCGACCCAACTCGATCATCACCACGCACCACACCACACCACCCATTCTCGAGTCTATTTCTTTCTATTATACTCCTTCTATACAGAAATATAAGGGCGTTTAAATCACTATTTATTTCTTTAAAGATGAAGTAGTTTTTTTCCTCTCTTTTCTCCTACCATAAACCCTTTCCCTGATACTTACGCTTGGAAGCCTCGCGTACACACCCTGCGGCCAACTCCCGTTCCCCAGAATCTTCATTTTTTTACATCATTGTCCAAAATCTTCATGATCGTTAGGAACGTTCCAAAGAATTTATTGTTAGGCTGTGTACTCCGTCGACAATTTTTTTGTCCCAAAGTTAAATGCGTCCACAAGAGAACGGTACGTCGCACGGCACGGCGAAAAACAAGTCGAAGCGAGCGTGACGGTGCAGCGCGTCAAATACGAGTCAACGCGCCAACGACCTCACTTTCACGGGGAGCAGCTGGGTTCAAACCCAACCCGCCATTTCTTGGCTTCTTCTTCTCTTCTTGCCCGGCCAACCTAAACCCCCTCCACACTTTTATAACCTATCGTCCGTGGTGCTTCCATTCTCGCCTATGACCGACCTCAAAGTTTACCAGCAAGCATTCGCTCCTATCCCACCCACCGTTTTAATACCCTCCGTCCCAACCACGCCATTAGCAGCAAGCCCATTGCCGATCGAGCAGGCAGATATCGTGTGTGCATAGCGGGCAGCGGCATGGGGAACCTGATCTCGGCGGGCGCGGCGGCGGGCGCGAGCGGAGGGAAGGTGGTGATGGCGGACGGGAGCGTGCGGGCGCTCAGCGAGCCCGTGTCCGTGGCGGAGCTCATGATGGACCACCCGCGCCACTTCGTCGTCGACGCGCGCCTGCTGCAGCAGCGGAAGGGCGGCGCCGGCGGGGCCAGCAAGGTCGCGCCGCTGCCGGCCGACCACGTGCTGGGCGCGGGCGGCGTGTACGTCCTGCTGCCGGCCACCCGCGGCAAGGTGTCCGCCGAGGAGGCGCGGCGTGTGCTCACGGCGTCCCGGTCGCTGGCACGGTCCAGGTCAATGCCGGGCGGGCTGAGGAGGAAGCTGTCGTCCAGGAAGAGCCGGGAAGCCGACGACGCCGATCGGTCGGCCAAGAACGAGGCGGCGGCGGCGGCAGAAATGGAGAGGAGGGAGGAGACGGCCGCGACGGCGGACGGGTTCGAGGAGCACCGGCCGGAGTTCTTGAGCCGGGAGCTGTCGTGCCGGGGGTGGAAGCCGAGCCTAAACACCATCGAAGAGCGTGTCATTCCCAAGAAGGTGTCCCATTGGCTCTTCTGAATTTCTTTCCGATGGATGACGAGACAAGGTGAGCCGAGTAGGCTTCTTTGACTTGTCATCAGGATCTAGTCTCTTCTTCCTTTTCCTTCCTTTTCTTTTTCTTCGTTCAAATGCTTCTTCTGTCAACTGCATGTGTAACGAAAAGGCATGTACTGTAACGAAAAGGCATGTGATGAGATGGTGCAAGTGAAATTAAGCCACCGGTGTAATTATAGGATTGATTAGTTGGATGGTTGAGCGATGTGGGTCTATCAAAATTAATCGAATTGCAATGAACTCGTAATCTCGGATCATGGTTCCTGAATTGTGATGCTCCGGGCTTATTTTTAATTCGCTGATGAAAACAAATAGCTACAGATTGAAACAGAAAAAGATCAGCTACGCATACACTAAATTAGATTAAATGACACTAATAGGGGAGTCAACGTGCCATTGCTGGTGCTCTGCGAACGATCCAGTGAGTAACAAAAGTATTTCTCCTGGCCCACATGTAAGTGACATAGGCAGGGAGGGGTAAAAATGTCCAGAGAATACTTTGGAGAAGGTCAAAACCCTTTGGCTGGATGGAAACATCACGGGGGGTATATCCATCAACGCACCAGACGGTAGAGGGGCAAACTTGAACACATGATTTTTTGGAGTAAAGATGAGAGTAGACACAAATAAGTGAAAGAATGAAATTGTCCCTAAATATTTTCAGCATGCAAATTTTACCATAAATGTTGTTAGTGCGTTGTCTCAACAGAATGATGAGTTGTTAGAAAATCAAGATGCTGAAATTGCATGCGACGTTGAATTGGGTGAGCTTGATAAAGGGAAAGGGGCGGAGAGACACAAGATGGAGTTCTCACTTCAAGTCAAATAATAGCTTGAGGAAGGTGTTTGGTGCTACGATTGCATTTCTACGGAGTATAGCAAATGAGCATTCAGTCACACCGATATTCTTGTGGAGATGAATTGGGCGTCTTAAACATGATTATCTCTTTGATTTTGTATTCATTCTACATCTCATGAAGAAAATTATGGAGATCACAGATGTCCTATGCCAAATGCTCCAGAGGAAGTCTTTGGACAGTTTAAACGCATTAGATTGTGTTTGAAACACAACGTTGCTATTTGGTGAACTGCTTCTAGAGAAGATTGAATCTTTTTTCCTAAAATATGATATTGATATCTCTAATTTAATTCTGAGTATGTCGCTTTTTTCCTATATTCAGATTGGAATGTTAATTATCACAAGTATTTTACTCCAATATATGTTGCAATTTCTTGGTACGTTGATATGACGAAGTGTCGAAACA